>NW_015633534.1:720979-721296 GCF_001515625.1 Sinocyclocheilus rhinocerous
AGGGACACATAATCCTCAAAAAAAAAAAAAACTTATTTGGTGATATTTTAGATGCAAATGTCATATTGGTCAACACGGACATGTGTAATTGCTATGTACTAATGAAAAGTGATTAAAAAATAGTATGTTACTCTTTAAGAAAAGTATTTTATCATATATCATGTTAACAAGAACACTTGAATTAAAGGGGTTATATGATGCTTTTTTAAAGATCATTATTTTGTGTATTTGGTGTAACAGAATATGTTGACATGCTTTAATGTTCAAAAAACACATTATTTTTCAAATACTGTACATTATTGTAGATCCTCTATGCC
>NW_015633534.1:721846-732439 GCF_001515625.1 Sinocyclocheilus rhinocerous
ACTGCTGTTCCTGAAACCACGCCTTCTTTCTTTGCGTGCTCATTTGGGCGGCATTATGCAAATATTTCCGCATAGTGATGTAGATATGTGGGGGCGTGTTAGAATGAGCCGTTTTAGGGGGGCGTGGCAGAGTCTTAACTTTGATAAAGAATATCTCTTTGGTTTTGAGACTTTAGTCTTTGCAACTTCAGGGATCTTATCTATGCACAATCAGCTTGTAACACTCCAAAGAGAAAGGAAAACTTGAAATCGCATCATATGACCCCTTTAATAACTTCACACTTTGGGACTTTTGTGCCTTGTGCATCTCATCGAATGTTGCGGACCCAAATGGCACCCGTTTCGTAGAATGACTCGGCAACTATAGTTGCCGCACATTCAAATATGATTTTCAAGGAAAAAAAAAAAAACCTGGGGAAAATAAATGCAGAACATGTTCACATAGGACACTATTAACATGACTATATGCATGAAACCATTCAGAAAAATTTGGGCACAAATGGGTTAAGCATTAGTCGACTATTAGTCGCACGTTTATTAATAAACCATATTATAATAATGAGCCTTTAATTGCATAAAGCGCTCAAGCGCAGGCAAAAAAAAACCAAAAAAAAAAAACCTTGCCACAGTGTACCAGCAGAAATAATACTTATGCATGTGTCTGGAAAAAACAGCAAAGAGACTGCATTAACATTTTAATAATTTATTGTTAAACTAGCGCTTTCTTTGTTTTCGGTTTAAGAGATGAATTCGGCGACACTACGTTTACATGCAACCAAATAATCCGTTTGTAATCGGATTGACGGCTCAATCGGACTGAAAAGCCTTCATGTAAACACCTTAATCGATCCAATTGAGCTCGATCGGAATGTTTCGATCGGATTGAAGGGGGTGGTTTATTCCTTTTGAGAGTGCATGTAAACACTCGATCGGATTGAACTCCGAAACTGAAAGGACTGCCCATGTGCAATGACGCAGAAATAGCCTAATGACATATGATGCGCGGAACGAACGCCTCTTCCTTTTGAATAAAGTGTTGTATAAATGCATGTCCTGTCATTATAAAACTCTCCTTTCACTCGGCAACTGTGAAGTGGAGCAGGACAACCTCCCACCAGTCCTTGTTTTGGATTCTCATCCACAGGCAACCCGTTTTAGGGGAGGGGCATTTTTACTGCGTGATAAATATGAGCAGCACAGCACAGCTGTTATATGTATGTTTATCCATAAATGGATAAATATGAATTCTGCTGTTAAAAACAAATAAAGAAACCCTGTAGGAGAGTGGTTATTATGTGCAAACCGTGAGAAACTCTATATTTGTGCAGTATGCACATGTAAAAAAAAACATTCAACCCGATCACTTTATTTAGCGTTCATGTAAACACTACAGTCATATTCATCAATCGGAATGAATTCAGTCCGATTGAACCAAAAGTTGTGCATGTAAACGTAGCCAATGACTCGTCATCTCCACAGTAGTGATGCGCCTGTATACATGTTTCATGCATATTACATAATCTGAGAAAATTTGTTTTCTATTAAAATTGGTTCATTTAAAAGTAGAGATTTCACTCTCTATAGATATATTTGTCATGTCTGTAAGGCAAAGATAGCCTGTACACGGAGTTTCGCTCTCAAGTTCACAGAGACCGAGACGGCAGAAAGCGCATCCTGTTTGCTTTCATTATTTTACAAAAGCGCAATGTTTAGTTGTTATTGTGAGTACACACAAATAAATGTAGTCTTTACAGATTTGAAAGATGTATTACTCTTTTACCATTATAGTTCTAATGAAGAGTTCTAAGACAATCCAATCATTTAACATGACATTCAACATTTAATTACAACCAAGAAAGATTGTTGAATACATATTATTATGTTAACTGCCAGCTGACCAATCTGAAGAATTGGTGAAATATTGTGTCTCTTACATTATTATTATTATTTAAATGTAATATTTACTAATAGAGAAAGCTTACCAAAAAAGTATGGAATATTTAATTGTAGCTTTACCTGATTTTTCTCAGTTGAGTAAGTATATTCCACTATGCACTGAAACGTGCACACGATATGTCAAGATTATATAGGGTTTGAAACGTCACATGCTCCGACCCACCCTTGGAAATGCATAGAAAAAGGTCAATACTTACTTTTTATTGTCAAAATATTTATTGCTCTTCTTATAGGTTCAAAGTCCAGTAAGGCAAGCTGTAGCTAATGATTATAAATAGCCACAAATGGCCTTTTCCAAGAATTTACTGCTAGTTTGCTATTTGCTTTCACACCTTGATGTTATTTGCTGCCACACCTCTCATATCTGTCAAACTATTTGACAAGAAACAAAAAATACAACATTAGTATAGATATATACCGCACGCATTATGATAGACCTATAGAAAAAAATATTTGAATATTTTTCTTTTCTAAGAATAGCTTAACTTGAAGTGCTGTAAAAAAAAAAAGGGAAAAAAAGATTATTTTAAGGTACTTTATGATATGTTGCCATATGGCAACAGCATACAATAGTGGATCTAACTTAGAATAAGTGTAAGCTTACTTATAATTAATATTTTTCCTCAGAAATGTTGTTTGTGTTGATTCAATTGGTGCTATTATAAGCTTTAACACAGTACTTACTTATAATTGACACCTTATACATACTTTCCAACAACTTGTGCTTTTATTTATTCTATTCTTTTTTTGCTGAAATGATTAACACAGAGTATGTTGCCATATGGCTACACCATGCAGTAGAGGGTTAAGTAAAAACTATATAAACAGTGTGCAGACACAGACTGTAGATTCTCTGCAGAGTCTCTGATAATAAAGTTTACTCTCTGGCATCAAAAGCTCAAGACTTCGAGAGTGATTTCTCACAGAAGCGGAAATAAAGAACATTTTGTACCCAATTAATAGTTTATCATCTGATTATCTAAATGTGATGAAGTGCTTGAGTCTTTATAACATTTAATGTTCTTCAGCATCATGAATGAATGAGAAATCAAGAATAAACACCAACCTGTTAGTTCTTCAGTATCTTCAGTGTGTTTGATTCTGCAGGGTTCTGGATCTCTCATCTTCTCTCTGTCCTCTTTAATAAACTCAGTCTTTGCAGATTTCAGCTCTTCCTGATGATTAGATGCTCGTCTTCACTTGTGAACTGATGGAGCTGACCTTGCTAGCTAGCTAAACTATTGTAATAATGTCATTCCACTATTGCACAGTGTTGCCACTTGGCAACACATACATTTGAATGATTTACCAAAAACTAATTTTATAAAAACTTTTTTGAGAGGTGAATATGTCATCATAACATCATAACAGTGATGTTTTAGATTTTTTTGTAGAAGTGACACGGACTGGTCCTTGTTTGTTACTGACGTTTTAGTTTGCTTTCAGCAACTACCGACAAGAGACAGCAGTCTGTCAGAAATCTCGCCACAGAAAAAAAAACTGCATGTCATGTGACTTAATCAAAGCACATCATTGGCTAAACTAAGGTCTTCTCTTTCCAACAAAAAAAACGAGAATGTTCTCTTAAAGAGACAGTGGCAAGGAAATGAACACAAAGAGTATGTTGCCATATGGCTACACCATGCAGTAGAGGGTTAAAAAAAAAAAAAAAATTATTTTGAAGCTTCAAAAAAAAAAAAAAAAGTGCTATTGTAGAATAGTATTCTAAACATGACTAAAGCTACTCCCCCAATAAGACTGGGCAGAAAACATGGATACTGCTATTTCTTTAATTAATTAAAAATACGTGACATCTGACATGGATTTAGTTTGTTCAGGAGTTTGAGACTCAGAATCGATTTATTGCTAGCTACGTAAAACACTGTTGCCATGAGTATAGAAACGACCTGCCGTTTTTATGACTTTAACGATTCAGAGTACATATAACCATACAGGACACACTGCTATTAGATGCCTATTTATACCTCACTGTACTGAGAACATTAAAGACAATAAAATCATTTAAAATTAAACAATTAACAATTAATAAAGAAAAAAATTAACAGATGTGTGTGCGTGTAACATGAAATTATGTGATGTAATATATCTGACTTTTTTCTTCAGCACTATCTCAGGACATTTACTTTTATTAGAGGTTTGTTCAAGTCATTTTCTTTATGAATAGATTTTCCCTAATCCACTAGAAAATCAGCAAACTTATTCCAGAAGTGAATGAGTAAGTATGGAAAAGAGCTTTGTCATCTGTGTACGTGGGTCATTTCTTTCCTCTCCCTGACAAAGTCTGTGGCTAGACTCAGATCTTGGGCAATCACATCCGCACCACCCTCAGAGTCAGAAGGACAATAAAGCATTTAAACTTAAAGGAACACATGAATGTGAGCACTTTAGACCTACTTTAACATCTCTACTCATCTGCTGTTTGGGTTACATATATATATATATATCACTTTCAGATATGAGCAGAAAGGGCATCCGGCGTAAAACATGTGCCAAATCGGCTGTGCGGACCACTCTGCTGTGGTGACCCCTGATAAAAAAAAAGGGAGCAAGCCAAATGAGAGAGAGATATGAGCAGAAAGACTTAACTACATACTGTGAGATAACCAGAGGAAAATATGACAGCATTTAATTATTTTTAGGCTTTTGTGTCATTCTGCAGTCTGATGTTTTTGTATAATGCTTGCTAAATTGCAAGTAAAGCTGCCAGATCACCACTCGTCTATTTATTGATTAAGAGTTAAAAGGTAACAACAATTGCCCATGACACTTTATTGTAAAATAAATGTGTAATTTTTTCAGTAGTTCTAATGAAGCATTATAAAAACACAAGCTTTGTAAAATTATTCACATGAAGGGTTGTGGGTTTTAATTTCATTGATATACAATCACAAAATAAAAAATTCAATACATCACAAAAAAAAAACCACTCCAACTCTCAGAGGTAAATATAAAAGACAAAATTGATTTCTAAAGTATAAAGGTGTTATGTACAAATGGCTCTGGCAGAAGGTATTTTACTGTTTTTGCTGTGATTCTGTGGTCCTGTCAAAGCTTCAGTCCGTGTCTGATGATCCAGTAGAGCTGTCAGATGAGGAAGAGTCTGTGTCTTTCTTTTGATGTTTTTTCTTGTGTTTCTTTTCTTTCTCTCTTTTCTCCTTTTTCCCTTTCTTTTTGTGGCTCTTGTGCTTTTTCTTCTTCTTGCTCACTTCTTCCTCATCATCACTTGATGAATAAGACCTGAGGGTATGAAATCATATGAATATCAGATCAAACAGGGCAGTAATGACACCTAAAATATACAAAAATCTCATATCACTATTTTAAAAAAATTTATTGAAAACAAAAAAAGTTGCTAATATATATATATATATATATGTAGGTGCATATTTATGAAGGACTAGGAGAGCCACTACAAAATAAACATATTTATTTATTCATTCTTATATCCATTCTATAATATCATTATTGGACTTTTCTACATGGAATAACAAGTGCACAGATAACGAGCCCATAATTATCAATTCAAGAAAATAAAAGTAAAAAAAAAACAAAACTGTATATAGTTAATCATAATAAATATGTTGATATATCATTTTGAATTCAAAATTTAAGCACATTTTTAAAGCATTTACAAATTGTTTTTAATACTTATGTTAAACAAGTGAAAAAGTGCTATGATTAATCACGTGTACCTCTTTTTGGCCTTTCCATGGGATTTGTCTTTGCTTTTCTTTTTATGTTTTTCTTTTCTGGAATCTTCACGAGGACCTGTGTTTCAGTGACAAATGATCATTATCAACAATATTCTCACTCAGTTAAAACATTTAAAATATATGCATGCACAAACAAGCAGGAAGACCTCAGACAGAAGTAGAAACAAAGCATTTCAAGTCTGTAATGATGAAAGAACCTTTTGAGTGGCTGCCGAAGATCTTCTCTTTGCTGACAGCTTCCTGCTCCTCTTCTTCACTCTCCTCGCTGCTGGTGCTGCTCACATCCAAAACAATGTCCTTCCTCGGATCCACACGGACAAAATTACGACATTCAAATGTCAAATGACCAGCTGAAGAAAACAATGGATGATGAAAAAGAGAGAAAGAATCAATATCGCATGGATGAAAAGCAATGATAGATACATATAGAAAAAAGACAGTCAGACGGATGGATGGATGGATGGATGATAGATAGATGGATGGATAGATGGATAGATGGATAGATAGATAGATAGATAGATAGATGGATGGATAGATGGATGGATAGATGGATGATAGATAGATGGATAGATGGATGATAGATAGATGGATAGATAGATGGATGGATAGATAGATGGATAGATGGATGGATAGATGGATAGATGGATGGATAGATGGATGGATAGATGGATAGATAGACAGATACACACAGTCAAACAGAAAGAGATATATAGATAGAAAATAACAGACAGATAGACAAACAGACATATTACAGACGGACTGATAGACAGGTAAACAGATGATAGACAGACAGAAAAAGACAAGACAGATAGAGAGTCAGACAAAAAGAAACAGATACTGACAGACAGATAAACAAGACAGATATATAGACAGAACAAATAGACAGATATACATTGAGACAGGAAATCAGACAGAAACAAATTAGATAGATAGATAGATAGATAGATAGAAAAAACAGAAACAGATATGGACCGACAGAAGAAAAAAAACCAGATAAATAGACAGATAACAGATAAATAAAATAAATAAATAAAAAAACAACAACAGCAACTGACGAACAGACAGAAAAACAGACAGATCGTCACACTCACGATAGCCACATCTTCTGCAGCCTGCTCTGATGTTGTCTTTGTTTGGACCTGTTAGAAAAAAAACACATTCAGTATCGCTTCAGGATGCGAATTCATGATCACATATTACAATACCAACCACTAGCTGCAAGATATTGGATATTTAATCCAAATCTAAAAGGATTTCAGAATTTATCTCACCATTCAAACATCGAGCATCTATCCATCTATCTATCCATCCATCCATCCATCTATCTATCTATCTATCCATCCATCTATCTATCTATCTATCTATCCATCCATCCATCCATCCATCCATCCATCTATCTATCATCCATCTATCCATCCATCCATCCAATATCTTACAAATCGGTTAACAGTTACCTACAACTAAGTGTGAAATATGAAGTCTGAAATACGAGGATATGTGTCTGATGTGAAGCGACAGCTCTGTTGTTGACGAGTGAACATACTAATGAAGTGAAGGATAGTTTCTAGAACATTCCAGAAGTAGCACATCAACAACATTCAACAAAACTAATGGACAACCCATTCATCTCTGCAAACGCATACCTGGGACAGCCATGATATAATCGACGGTTTATCAATCTAAATTATAAAAGAGCAAAACAAAACAACTCGTTTGTTTTTGCTCCGCCGCTTTTCAAAACGTGAAACCGATCTGTTTGGTAAAAGACTCCGACTGGAAACGTCGACGACACTGTGGTTCCACATACAGACCCGTTCATCGATTTCCCCCAGCAGAGAGATAACAACCAAAGAGCACAATGGTGTAATGAGGACAGACTTTTAAGGACGCTAAATGAAAACCTGCCCCTGAATTTTTATAAACTCATTAAAGAAAACTCTGTAATCACAAGCGGTTGTGATTGGATCATCTTCACCAGCGCGGAGAAAAGTAACATGTTCCACCTGACAACACAACCAACAACTACTTCAGAAGCCTGAATTACACGTATATATTCGGATTTTATATATTTAAAATTGCAAATTGAAGATAGGACAACGTTTATTATCCTTCATTTGAATTCTACGTCTTCTGATAATAGTCTTTGACAGGATATATTAATATTTACCCTGTCATTCTCCGTTACGGCAGAGGGCGATAAGGAGCGAGGAAACGATCCTCTCTGGCGGCATGGCATGGTTTTGCTTGTAAACATCACATAAGAAAATACTTCATATTTGTTAGACGTGCTTATTATGTTCTTGTAATATCTGCGTATAGTTTGTACTTTTGCTATCAACCAGCTTTGAGGGAAATATACCCAAATAATACGCGTTAAAGATGAGCAACATATATATTCAAGAGCCACCCACTAATGGAAAGGTGAGTTTCAAACTCGTGGAAAATAATGAAATGTAATGTTTATCAGATGATATATTCTACTCCATTCTGCGTCTAATTTTTATTTTTGTATTTTTAAGAGGTAGCATGCAACACTGTTCGTTTTTATTAAAACAACGTAGTGCTTTTATTACATTAACTTCATTTGTGTGTTATTAGCACTGTGAAGCCTGACATATGCAATTATAATTTTTATATATATTTTTAAAAAGGGAACAGCACGTGCTTATTATGTTCTTGTAATATCTGCGTAGTTTGTACTTTTGTTATCAACCAGCTTTGAGGGAAATATACCCAAATAATACGCGTTAAAGATGAGCAACATATATATTCAAGAGCCACCCACTAATGGAAAGGTGAGTTTCAAACTCGTGGAAAATAATGAAATGTAATGTTCATCAGATGATATATTCTACTCCATTCTGCGTCTAATTTTTATTTTTGTATTTTTAAGAGGTAGCATGCAACACTGTTCGTTTTTATTAAAACAACGTAGTGCTTTTATTACATTAACTTCATTTGTGTGTTATTAGCACTGTGAAGCCTGACATATGCAATTATAATTTTTATATATATTTTTAAAAAGGGAACAGCTGCATATGTGTGTTTTGTCGATGATCGTATTCAATATTATATATATAAGCGTTTATAGCTCATATAGTATGATATATATGAGAATATGGAGTTGATACTTCAGGACCACAAAAAAAATTATCCGTTTTATTTAGAGTCCAAAACTGAGCAGTTTGGTGCAGTTGCTGATATTTATATGGTCTAAAAGATGGAATGCTGATAGCTTGTAATGTTAATCAATGAGATCTTTATAACAGTAAAACTGACAACTTGCATACATTTATATAAATCAGTTATTATCACTCTATATCTCCCAATAATATGTCTGAGTGTGGTGATATTTAAATGCCTAGTTTTATATTCAAAGCTCTGTAGTTTTTAGGGGGCAAAACTTTTAATGCAATGTAATAAATGATGCCTGAGCAAATAAACACTCACATTTTAACATGATTTAAAAAAAGATATATATATTGTATGGATAATCAAGGAAACCTAAGATGCTTCAGTCCATTAAGGGTTTATCTTGAAACATCAGTAACAACAATAATAATAAAGTTATTCTTGTGTTTACTCCATAAAAATCAGTAAAGATTTCACAGCAAAAAGACACATGAGCCATGACCTTAAGGTGGACATTTTTATAATTATATTAAAATGCCTTCTTATAAATGATCAATCAGATGGCATAAAGCATTTAGTAGATTGTTTGTGAACCAGTATTTTTTTAAGCAAAGTATTGATTATGTTAACACTTTAGAGGCCTTAGAAATTTGCTTATCAAATATAATGCAGTAGGCTTTATTGGGTAATTTGAGCTATATTTGCTGTGTATATTTCTTCATTTCCTGTGTCACTGAAAAGCCTTCTTAAAGCACAAAAACCATTGTATCTGTGTAATGACAAACTGATATTTTCTCGTAGGTCTTGCTGAAGACCTCCGCAGGTGATATTGATATAGAGCTC
The DNA here is from genome assembly GCF_001515625.1 of Sinocyclocheilus rhinocerous. Lineage (NCBI taxonomy): Eukaryota > Metazoa > Chordata > Actinopteri > Cypriniformes > Cyprinidae > Sinocyclocheilus > Sinocyclocheilus rhinocerous. The sequence continues at coordinate 731,512 of NW_015633534.1, forward strand.
TGGTCTAAGGAAGCTCCCAAGGCGTGTAGAAACTTCACTCAGCTCTGTATGGAGGGTAGGTGGCGTCATACTTCGAGATTTGCAGACATAAAATACAAACAAGACAAGGCACTTGTCATGATGTCATGTTTTTAAATGAAATACCCTGATTACTCATCATAAACATTTACCTCTGTTTCGCAGGTTACTATGATGGCACAATTTTTCATCGTGTGGTGCCAGAATTCATTGTTCAAGGAGGAGATCCCACAGGCACTGGAACGGGAGGGGAGTCCATCTATGGTCGCCCTTTCAAGGTTGCTTTTGCTTTTGTTATTCACGAGATTAAGTGGATGTGCAATTGGCATATGTATAAGAATGTGCAGGAAAGCATGACTGAAAAGGTTATTGTATTTAACTGTTTGTTTTTTTTCAATGCAGGATGAATTTCACTCCAGATTGCGCTTCAATCGGAGAGGTTTGGTTGCTATGGCAAACGCAGGACCTCATGATAATGGCAGCCAGTTCTTCTTTACTCTTGGACGGGCTGATGAACTCAACAACAAACACACCATTTTTGGAAAGGTGAAGAATATTAAATGACCCATTTAAAAGGGTAGTTTCCCAAAACTGAGAATAGGCCAGGATTTTCTGCTAAATAAACAAAACAAAAAAATTTGTTTAGGTTTTTTTTTTTCAGCAAGGATGCATTAAAGGGGTCATATGATGCGATTTAAATTTTTTCTTTCTCTTTGGAGTGTTACAAGCTACAAACACACCATTTTTGGAAAGGTGAAGAATATTAAATGACCCATTTAAAGGGGTAGTTTCCCAAAACTGAGAATAGGCCAGGATTTTCTGCTAAATAAACAAAACAAAAACATTTGTTTAGGTTTTTTTTTTTTCAGCAAGGATGCATTAAAGGGGTCATATGATGCGATTTCAATTG
>NW_015633534.1:732540-741010 GCF_001515625.1 Sinocyclocheilus rhinocerous
TAATTAGGATTGGCTTTAAAAAGATTTATAATGTTGCAAAAGATTTCTACATCACATAAATGCTGTTCTTTTCAATTTTCTGTTCATTAGAGAATCCTGAACAAAAAGTATCACACTTTCCAGAAAAATATGAAGCAGCACAACTTCTATATCAGTTTTCAACATTGATAATAATCAGAAATGCTTCTTGAGCATCAATTCAGCATAATATAATGATTTCTGAAGGATCATGTGAGACTGGAGTAATGATGCTGAAAATTCAGCTTTGATCACAGGAATAAACTACATTTTAAAATAAATTTAAATAGAAAACAATTATTTTAGATTGTAATAATATTTAACAATATTACTGTATGTTTGATGAGATAAATTCAGCTTTTGGTGAGCATAAGAGACTTTTTTTCAGAAATATAAAAAAATCTTACTGGCCTTGAATTTTTAGTGTTCAGTAAAATAAATGTAATTTCTATGTGAGCTAGGTCTTTGCACACTGAGTCCGAAATTCTCATCTGATATTTTCACACGTTAAAAAATAAATACGACCTCACGTTGTGTCAATCACGTTTACAAACTGCCTCCGAAACTTTCATCCATCATACAAAAATTCGGATCAGGTTCGATTTTCTGCGTTTTCGCATCTGTAGCAAGCATTTTGATAGGAAAGGATGACAAATACGAGAAAAAAACCCGAAAAAATTTGGACTCCGTGTGCAAGGACTTTTACTCGTTTATCCAACAATGTTGATTAGCATATGTTGCTGTTTTTATTTATTATTTGTTTTATTTATTATTTTTTTTCATTTCACAGTTTGTCTGTTGTGCTTTTGGCTGCAGGTCACAGGAGATACGGTGTATAACATTCTCAGGCTAGCAGAGGTGGAGTGTGACAGAGATGAACGGCCGCTCAACCCACACAAAATTCGATCCACAGAGGTTTGTTCAGTCCCATCACGAACTGGCTTTACCGTTTTCATTTGATTGACCTTTGTTTTCATATGGAGTCGTTGGTTTTGTGCAGGTCTTACATTCTCCCTTCGATGACATCAGTCCACGTGAAATTAAAGTTAAAAAAGAGAAAAACAAAGGAGAAGGGAAGAAATCACAGTCCAAAGCAACAAAGTATGTCACACTATTTCTTTCATTTATTTAGATACCAGCATTAAAGACAGCATGATGCAAGCATTCACAATGCGTTTAACGTCTATGAAGTGATGTATTCCAGCGGTTCTTAACCTTTTTGACTCAAACTCTCCTTGTTGTCGGACGCGATATTTGAAGGCCACATAAGTTAGGATATTTTTTGATATTTCTGCTGTAATTATGACAATAACTGCTTGTTTTCAAGCTTCTTTTAAACAGAAAGTTAAGAGTTGATATATATTTAATTTAAAGTTAGTCAGTTTATTTTGATATATTAATAATAATTTATGTATTTGAATATTTTAAGTGATTTGAAGGCTTCCTGAGGCCCCCTGGTTGAAAACTGCTGATGTATTCTGAGTTGTAATATATCACTGAAAATAGTGATATTTGATTTTATCTATTAGTATTGATTGGATTGCTGAAAGTCACTTGTGACGTTATTGTGGTTATTGCAAACACCACTGTAATTCATAATACATTTTCAGTAGGGATGCACCGATACCACTTTTTCCAGTACTCGCCCGATACCGATACCAGTATCGGTATCGGTGCATCCCTAATTTTCAGAACTTGTTCTGCATTTTGGCCTGCAGACAAATAATAATCATGCATAGATTTACAGAAAATAAATTGAGTCAATCTCTATTTGTTCTGTTTTTTACCCTTTATGATTAAATTTATAAAAATGGTTTCATTTTGTATTTTGATGCTGTAATGTTTCCATAATGTAATGTTAACCAGGAGAATTTTTCTATAGGAATTTCAACTTGTTGTCGTTTGGCGAGGAGGCCGAGGAAGATGAGGAGATGGCCAGTCAAGTCAGCCAGGTAGCTTTCTGTCCAATGAGAGGATTCAATGATTATTCATTTTTGTGAAAATGAGCAGTAGGTGCTATCACCATTATTTCATTCATCCTTGCAGACCTTGAAAGGAAAAAGCAAAAGCAGTCATGACCTGCTGAAGGATGATCCCAAGTTAAGCTCTGTTCCTGTCGTTGACAGGTCGGGAAAAAACCTTAGACTTCACATAAATAATTCTGCTTTCTATTGTAATGGCTTTGTTTCATAATGCAGATGTAATCCATAATTAATGTAAAAACAGTTTATTTAAAACTCTATTTTTGTTTTTTTGTATGTAAAGGAACAAAAGTGGCGGAGATGATTTTGAGGTACGTTCTCTTTGATTTGTGTTCAAATCAAACTGTGATACTGTGATGCAAGTCTGTGTCTGTTATCCGCTCCAGGATGCAGGTGATGATTCAGAGGACGACAGCGATCGTGAATCAGAGAGGGAGCGGATCCGAGAGAACATCTCACAGAAACTAAAGAAAGACAAGACGGATGAGAAGTCGTTCAATCCAGACACGGTGAAGAAGACTTCCCGCAGGTATGCCGTCCATCTTGCTGCTGATTTCCCTTCTGAGTTTTCTGGGGGTTTTCATTTGTACATCAGGGACACCCAATCTTGCTTCTGAATTGTTCAGCTCCAACACACCTCTACCAGCTAATCAAAAGCGTTTCAGAGTGCTTCAGAGAAACTTCCATGCAAGTGTGTTGGAGCTGAACTCTGCAGGATACTGCTGTACATAATGTGATAGAGCAGTTAAAGTGGTGTCCAGCAGAAGGCACTGTTGCTCTATTAAGTTCAGACACACTGTCTCTCTAGGGATGGGGATGAGTTCCTTTGGCATTAGTGTCACGAAATGTTTTATGTGTTCTTTGTGTTCTCCTGAACTGGGCTGCAGCCTCACACCCCTGTGTTTTAAATATTTTTTTCCTATTCCAGGTTAATATGACAGCTTTATGTAAGCTAACGCATTTTGATATTTCTGCTTGTTTAATGGTTCGAACTCTTAGTGATGTTTTATGAGGTTATTGTTTCTATATGGCCAGTAAAGGAGAATCTGATGGGTTGATACAACACAGTCCTTTAAAACACTCATTTTCAATCCCTGCTCTGAAATGATCTTTTTCCGGTCAGTTGCAATCCATAATCCATAATTTTGCTTCCTCCAGTGAAAAAGTCATCTGAATCAGGAGAGAAATATGCACAGGTCAAGCACCGTTTACAAGTGAAAACAGTCCAAAACAGCTCTAAACCAATATGTAAGTGGATGGGATGGACTTTTTCACTGGAGAAGGCATTATTATGGATTTTGTCCATATGCAATGGTTTAATGTTAAAGACCTTCAGACCCATTTCTTCACGTTTATGTGTTTTTAACTTGACACATCATCTTAACTCCAAGCTTATATGAGAGGCACTGAATAAAAAAAGACATGAGCTGTGCTGTAAAAAAGTTGACCTTGAACTTCAGAAAACAATGCAACTTATTACGATCAGCTTGTTTAGTTAAAGGTCCACTGAAATGCTTAGAAACATGCAGGGTTACTATATGTGTGAAAGTCATTTTAACTGAAACAGAAAGACAGGGCGGGACATACCGAGCAGCCCCGCCCCTTTTTAAAATAGCCAATAGCGTTCGTTTATATCACAGCTTGGGCTAGAGCCGTTGAGCTCCGTAAAGCCACCACTAACAACTGACAGGTTCAGTACTTCTGTTCTTCTAACAAGTAACAAACAGTCTGTTGAATTTTAGAAATATTGTTAAGGCAATTAAAAATTGTTTAGCATTTAGCAATGCAAGGAGCACTTTTACGCTTGATTTTCCTCTTAAAACTAAAGGCGAACATATTACCCTGGTAGACAAATATATTAAATCCAACAGTTTCAGTGAGATGCACATATACCTCAACACACAAATCACAAAGGCGTTGATGATCAGCAAATGCTAATTCAGTAAAAATATGAACTCTAAACTCTCATTCTAGAATATAGATAGAATTTGCTTTAGTGTTTTAAAGAGAATTAATGGTGGCAGGTTTTAGCTGTGTAAATGGCTATTGCTAGTACTTGTAACTACAACTTTAATTTTCATGGTAAATCACAGATTAAAAACCAAGGGGAGCACGAAGTGGAAATACATAAAGCCCACAATACAGTTGAATACAGTTGAGTTTCATCTCACTGTGATCTCAGAGGGTTGTCTGCTTGACCAGACCTCTGGTTGCTGATGTTGCTAAAGACCAGTGACACCTGCAGTCAACCAGAACTGTGGCACAGTTGCTCCTCATCCTCACTGGACCCGCTTCAGTGGACACAGCCAGGTCCCTCAAGGTGAAGCACATATCTGGCTCACAAATCAAATTACTTGGAAAACGGCTCCCTCCTGCCAACCTGGCAACCCCAGCACTAGTCCTCCTGAGACACGAGACCGTATAATTTTCTGTCTTACATCAGAGAAATTAATTGTAAACATGCTTCTGGAATCATTTTTATCTGAAAGCTGGCACTGTGGCGTTTCTTCGAGAGCTGTTGTTGACTTTGCTCTGTGCCCAAAGATGCTTCATATCCTTGCATTCATTTTGTTAATTGCAAAAACAGAGACACTGCTCAGGGTTGGTTGGAAAATTTGGAAACCAGTGAGTTTGATGAATCCCTGAAAAAGAATAGCATAGTTTTATGGTACCACAAATACTGACCTAAAGATATAAGCTCTTAAAAATAGTCAAGGGTCAGTTCTTTTCAGATTTAATAAAGCAAAGGATTTTTGATGAGAAAAGTAAAAGTGACTGGTAAATGTAAATGTTTAATGTTTGCCTTTTCTAAACTGGCCACAAGCATGGTGTGGGGGGTTGCTGGGCCATTGCTTATCAAAGTCCACTTCCAGGTCCCCCGCGCTGTTCTTGTTAAAGCAATGATTCATTTTCATGTTACAGCTGATAACTGATAAATCATTTACATTAAAATTCTACACTATTTTGTCAAAATAAAATAAATGCTAAACGTGAATTTGCATGATTTGCAAAAGATTGTTTAACAGTGTTGTTGAATTGTTAGTGTTTTTAGTTAACATTAGTGAACATTAGATGACGATAAACGATCAAAATTTAAAAATAGGTATCAGCATGTACATTACTGTTTAAAAGTTTGGGATCAATAAGGTTTCTTTTTATTTATATTTTAAATGAAATTAATAATTGTATTATGTAAGGATGCATTAAATTGATCAATTTAAAGCATAGGCATTTATAATGTTACAAAAGGTTTCTGTTTCAAATGCTGTTCTTTTGAGTATGAAAATATGAAGTAGCACAACTGTTTTCAACATTGATAATAATCAGAAATATTTCTTGAACAAATCAGCATATTAGAATGATTTCTGAAGGATCATGTGACTCTGAAGACTGGAGTTATGATGCTGAAAATTCAGATTTGATCACACAAATAAAGTACATTTTAAAATATATTCCAATAGAAAACAGTTATTTTAAATTGCCATAATATTTCACAATACTTGTTCACAGTAATTTATTTGACTGTATTTTTGATTAAAAAAAGTCACCCCAAACTTTTGAACGGTAATGCACAATTGCATATTTTGTATTTCATAATGCATATCTAATGCAAAAAAATATATACAAAAATAATAATAATCTGTGATGTTAGCCACTAAGCAGTATGGTACTGATATGTTGTGAATAACTATATAAAATACGCTTAGTTAAGCTTATTAAGATTAGCAAAATAAAAGACTTTTGAAAAGGAGATAAACATCATTTGTTCCTGGTAAACTATGCGTGCCCAAATATTAACTTCAATATCAAAGTTACGTGACAGGTTATGGCAAGTTATGTGCCAAAACTGACTACTTTAGATAAAGGGTTTGTTTGAATCCCTGACTGTGACCAAAACCTCAAGTATCAATTCCACTGAAGTGCTTTATTTTTGTGGGAGATTTTAGAGTTATATGCTTTTGCGCATCAAGTCAAATTCCCTGTATAGACTCAAACCTTGTATCGTCTCATCTTTAAAACCCATTTTTCAAATCCTCTCTCACATCAGTCTCATTGTCCCAGTCGCATCTCTTTCTCTTTCATGTGATCCTTGAAATCAGCGTGTGACCTTTGAAAATGTGGGGATTAAAGGATTCATAACCTCACCACTGACTGAGGCACTAAAGGCGGAGAAAACTCTTCTCCGCAAGCCCCCTTTTCTGGAAGCACACCTGCCTTATCTCACCATCGGCCGTTATGTGTCTGGATAATTTTCCGATCATAATAAACATGCTCTTTTCTTTTCCTACATAATGAAGTAATGGCCAAACCCACCGAGTCTCACCGCTTTGATTGACAGGAAGCAAAATGCAGAAAGACTGTAGTATATTAAACACAAGCATGGTGTTTGGCTACAAGAACTGTAACCCAACACAGTGGTTTGTCTTGGCTTGCAATCAAAGAGTTGGCTGGTAGGTAGAGTGTTGGTGCAAGACAAAGAGAGCATTGTTGCAGCCCAGAGCTCTTTCCCACTCAGGCTTACAAGAGCTTATAGGTGAAGGGAGAAGCTTTGGTTGCCAGTCACCTGGAAGGAAGCACAGGCTGTAGGACGGATCTGATGTTGCTTGGAATAAGTCTACGAGGCTCGAGCTGAAATCTAGCTCCTCTGGATCCATGTCTACTGCTTAAGATAGTATTTCATTTCCTGGTTGGCTTTCTGTGCTTTACGGTTAAGTTCAGCGGGGTTTAAAACAACGCTTCCGGAATTCTTCAATCAAACATTTTTCTTTATTTGGAAATTTATATGTGATCTTTGATATTGATAACTTCTTCAGTTTTGTCCACAAAAAGATAGAAACGCTAGCATTGTCTGTATGATTGGCTTAGAGGTGGCATTAATGAATAAAACAGCATGCTGATGGGAGTCCCGACGTCACCACACAGTGCATATGGTAGCCGCCACTTACACTAAACCCGACAGGGCATAACTAAGAATACAAAGTGCTTCCATATGGCTCTTGGATATAGCCATACGCTGTTAATATTTTCATTTAAACTGAGTGATATACCATACCCACAATTCAAGAGAGAAAACTGTGAAACCCTGGGCAAAAGAATAGGCAAACAAGTACCTGACACTTTCTTAGCAACATTATCTATACGATATGTAATAAAATAATACTTGCATTTCAATAAAAACAGCATTATTATTGTTATTAATAAAATGTCAATTGCATATGTTTTAATAAATGTAACTATAAGTATGTATTTATAATAATTAAATGTTTAATAAAAACATTTATTAACGAGATTTATTAATGATTACAATTAAATATATAGGGCTGGGCAAAAAAAATTTGATTTTTCGATTAATCGTTTTTTTTAAATGACGTCGATTCGATATCGATTCTCAAAAGCCGCGAATCAATCTTTTCCAGTATTTATTTCAGCACACATTTAAAACAAGATCTGATTAACGTGAATCTTATCATTAGTCTTCTCCACTAGATGTCACCCTTATTTACCTTGCGCGATGTTACAACAGAAAGCCGGTCAAAGTCATTAATTCAGCGCTTATCATGGCCATACGCGTGATTCGCAAAGCTCAGGTGAAATGCTATAGTAATAGCCTACTATAAATCTGCGGAAGCATTTGATATCACGCATAAGGCGCCATGATTTCCTCAATTAATGAATGGATGGCGCGGCGCACTGTTTTGTTTACTACACACATACTAACGCGCGGATGATGCTCACGGTGTTTTCAGCTTCTGCCGTCTCACTATATTATGATATGAACACGAATGTCATTCCAGCTGCTCTGAGAGTCACTCAAAAAAAAAAGAATAGGTTTAAAATACAGGCATGTGGTTCTTAATTTCTTTTTATTAATTCACCATTTGTAAACTGATGTTTACTGTTCATTTTTTAGAAATATCAATAGCATTTGTATTAAAACTATATTCACTGAATGTAATCAAAAAAATCGAGAATCGAATCGGGACATCTGAATCGATACCCAGCCCTATAAATATATATTAATAAATGTATTATCTTTCTGTCTCTTTAAATTGCAATTAAATATATTTTACTGTGTAACAACAGTATGTAAAAAATTAATTATGTACAAATAATAATTATATAAATTAAAATAAATCTATAGTAAATATTATATATAGAGAGTAAATTCAAGTCTTCATAATATTCAAGTCACCTTTATTTATATAGCGCTTTATACTATACAGATTGTGCCAAAACAGCTTTCAATAATGCAAACAAAATTCAATTCTGCTGTAAAAAAAGCTCTAAAAAGGACAATAGTAAACAGAATTATTAACTTGCTGTATAATAAAATATCATTTTCATTTAAAATGCATGATTTTACATATTGTGTAATGTAAAAAAGTTACACAATGTAAAAAAAAGTATATTAATATTTTTTTATTAATGGCCCTTTATATATATATATATATATATATATATATATATAT
>NW_015633534.1:741414-752274 GCF_001515625.1 Sinocyclocheilus rhinocerous
GTATGTGTGTGTGTGTGTGTGTGTGTGTATATGTGTGTATGTATAATTTATTAATAACATTTAATTTACATATATTTCAATAAGCATATTACTGTTGTTATATATTTAAAATGTTCTTGTGTCATTTTTTATTATTATTATTACTAGCATACTATATAAACACTTGGTACAAATACTTTTAAGGTGACTTCAGCATGTGATGCTCTATTGTAAGCAAGCCAAGCAAGTCAAGTAAGAAAGTCAGATATTGAAAAGGTTTTCCCCTCATGTTAAAGTCTGTCCAGACAGCACTCCCAGCATCCATTTAGCTGAAGGGCCTCATCAAGAACCCCTTGGCATCGCAGTAAGTCTCCTGTTCTTGTGACCTCTGATCTGTGTCAGTGAAGGGCAGGAGAACTTACAACAGTAGCATGGATTTGCAGCCATCTGAATCCATCAAACTACTGGATAAACTTAAGTGGACTCCTGTCATTATCTGCCTTTTGAGACAATGGAAATGTCTCTTTCAAGAGAGTCCAAAAAGCAATTATGCACCAAAGACGATGACTTTTGGGTGCAGTGTCACTGTTTCTAATTGACCGCACCTGTCAGTTGTCGTCCATCATAATCCGATGCTCTATCAGCCTTTCAGGGATAGGTCACCCGGATCAGTAAAGCACTGGCCCTTTTTGTGTGGAGGCCAAAAGGAATCATCTAATTCTTGGCAGCTGTGCCACAGATCTGCAGGTTTATGGATCTGCAGTCTGCTGTAGCATGTGTGCCCTGTATGGGGCAGTCTCTCGGAGTGGCTCCAGACTACAGCATGCGAGGATCTTTTGACGTTCAGCCAAGCAGAGCTAAGAAATAACGGAGCATTTCTGTATTTGTTCACTGTTGTAAATTAACGAGCCCAAAATGCCCATGCTGTTTTAATACTTACTTCAGTATCAAAGAAGTTTTATGTCATAAAAAATCTGTTTTTCCTCGACCTTTTGAGATTAAAATATCTTGGTATCCTATGGAAATGATTTTAAATAACATTTTTTGAAACTGAGCTGCAAATGATGAATTCTGGACAATTTTCTTACCTCTAACATATGAATATATCAACACATGACTTTATACATTTACACATCAGTGAGTTCAGAAACTTGCGATTAGCTCTGTTTCCATCCACCTATTTTTAAGGGCATTTTGGGATATCGCATAAAAAAATGCTGGATGGAAACGCCAAGATGCACATAAATTCCAAAAATGCGCATAAAAAAACATATTCACTCAACTAAGTTGGAAACATTTCTTATCCGGTAAGAAAACATGCGTATAAACTACAATGGAAACCCTTTTACCGAATAAATTCCGTAATGCGCATCAAAAAAGACATGTGACTTTGCAATGGGACAGCATTAAACTGGACCAACCAATGGACCGATCTCATTGCACAGCATCTGATATGCTAGTTTTGTCATTCTAAAATGCTTGAGCAAAGTCTCGTGCTTCATTATAGGGCTGCAACTAACGATTATTTTGATAATCGATTAGTTGGTCGATTATTTTTTTGATTAATCGGATTAAAACCAAACAATTTAAAATTTAACACAGACTGTCAGGACGTACCTTTATGCAAAAATTGAAATGCTCGCGTGAATTTGTGACATTTACACATAAGGATATGACCGTTAACTGAAAGTTTTTTTGCGCTGAGGACGCACACGCATCTGTTAAAGCGCCTGACAGGGCAAGCCATTACGCTAATGCATTAGCTTAAAGCTTAAAATAAAGAATTCTCATGTTTTGGGTAGCTTGGATCACGTAACTCTCCTGCAGCATCTCATTCTGTTTCCTCCACTATTTTAGATGCATTTTGTCCATAGAAATAAGTAATTCAGTGCTTTAATTTGACGCGACCGGCTGAAGTTGGTCAAGTATGTAAACTCCGTTGGACGTGCACTGTGGGCAGACCCGATTAATCGATAATGAGAATCGTTGTCGATGATTTTCATAATCGATTTTATCGATTAGTTGTTGCAGCCGTACTTCATTATAATGAACTCCATTCGTTATAATTAACTGCATTCCCAAACAGCAGGCTCCGAAAATAAGATAACATTGACTGCATTTCGTCTGTGCACTCTGAAGCTCGTAATTAATTATTATATACAGTGCCTTCTCCTACTGCAGCAGATAAAATTTTTCTTTGTGATATTTAGCGCATCGTAATCAGGAAGTGACGATTTTGTTCTCTTGAACTCACTGAATGGAAACGGTGCTTTATTGGCAATGTTTTATGTAATATTCCAATTTTGTGCGTACGTTTAATTTGTAATAGAAAAACTAACAATAATATGCTGGAGAGTTTGCCAGATCTTATGCTGTTTCGGTGTGTAGCACCTACAGCTCTGCATTTCTTTTTGAAGAATCCCAATGAATCTGCCAGTTTTCTGATCATTTCCGTCTGCTCTTCAAATTTTGATGCCACATTTCTGAGTAGATAGCTTTATAAATTTGTCACTTCATAATGTAGATTTGGCAAAGACGACATTTTTAAAAAAATTTGATTTTGACTTTTTTTGTGATTAAATCACAGTTGTGTGATACAGTTAAAATGTTTTGTCACATCATACCAATAAATTGCTCTGTTTTAGCCATTTTCTGTTCATCTGTGGAAAGAATTTAGCGCCTACAAAAATAGATTTGACTCCTTTTTTTGTTTAACATCTAATGACGTTTAGAGCCATTTTTTAGTCTGGAGCCTAAGTAATCATTAACATGTTATAGTTCACTCCTCAAAAGGTATGTCATCGTCCTGTAGGAGATTATAGAGTTCACTGACAAAATACCAAACTGTCTATTCTCATATTATTAGCAAAGCATTCAATTTATGCAGCATTGTGAGTTTTATTCTAATTAAGTGTTTTGGAATCACAAATGCCTGCTAATGAACTGTAATTTCACTTCCAGCAAGTACTCGACATCTTTGCTAAGTTCACTTGTGGTGATACACACATTCTTGCGGTTTGGAGCTTTATTTGTGGTAGAATTTGTTAATTTGTGAGCAAGCGAGCGGTTGAAGGATGCAGTATATACGCAGCCTCTGTGTTATGGTTACAATTTTTGCGCTCTGCCGCTTATGTCATGTGTTTGGCCACCACTTGACTCATCAACTCCGTCATTAATATTTATTACGGAACTCTGTTATTCAAATATTCAGTCTCCTTTTTAAAAAATATAGGTAGACTTTGCATTTGAGTCTGAAGGAGACCTGGAAAACTAATATTCTTAACCATCCTCCTTGAAACGTGCTATCGTATGATTATTATACACCGACTCTGCTTTAACAATCTGCTTCAAGACCTTGAAGACATTTGCCCTCTCCAGATTATACTGCTTGATTATAAAACTCTGAACCGTGTGTAAAAGTCAAAATCAGTACGAGTGGAACTCGAGGAACAGTAATTCCACTCCTGCAAAGTGCGAGGAACCACTTTGCGTCCGTTTTGGAAAAACAGATCAAAAACGTCCCGCTCGCGAGACGTTTTTTGGACCGCGACGGCAGGCTGGTGGAGGGGCGAGGGTTAAATGTTGAAGTCTCGAATCATGAGAAAGATTGGTCGGTGGCCAGTCACTTTGTGTGCTTTCTTTATGAAAAGTAAATCATCCAGAGCTCCCCGGGTTTCGCTTATTTGAATTGTCTGAATGAGCGACAATCGCTGGCTGGTCTGGAGAGCCGTGAGTGACGACAAAGTCTTTCCTCCACTCCTCAGACTTTAAATGTGTGCGTCAGGTCTCGTCCAGCACTTCATCACCAAACCCTTGCTCCCGTCTGATTTGTGAGATGACGGTCTCTTCCCCGCTGGCGGCCCGAGAGGGTTTGGTGAATGGCTGTCATTGTGTTGGCTGAGGGGGGATGTCTGTGCCCCCTTGCTGATGAGGCCGCAAGACAGTGGGCACACTTTGGCTCCTCTTCAAAGCGCTCACTCGTTAATAAACTCTCATCCCCTCCTCCTTTTATCACAAGGACACTTTATCACACTGTTCTTTTCTTTTCTTGAGTTAACAAATGCCTTTTTATCTGGCGCTGCTGTCTAACAAGGTCATATCTCACAGCTCTGCTATTTTAAACAGCCCATCACACTTCAGCGCAGTGCTGTTTATTAATAGCTTTGCTATTTCGGACAAATTGCCTAATTTTCTAAACATCAGGATCACAATTACTTTCATCTGTAGAAATGGCTGTCTACGGATGGTTTGCATGCTGTTTTGTGTCTTTTACTCGATTCGGTACTTTGGGATTACTTTTTTCTTTTTTTTTTGTGTACTTGTAGGTTTAAGACACATATGTACCAAATATTTTTGGTTTCCTTGCTAGTTTTCTTGAGCATTAATTCAGGTTGGTGACTTGGATCTGAAAGATACTGTATACAAGTATCCAAACGTAAGCATTTCTAGCTGTGCAAATGCTTCTAGCTATGCAAGCTCATTTTCACAACACATTGTTTTCTATTACCATGGCAGAGCAACAGTTTTAAAGAATCTTTCTGAGAAAGTTAAAATTAGTTAAAGTGTCTACTTGAACAGTAACACATCTGGGCCTGGTTGGATAAACTGCGAAGACTGCATAAAAATGTAGATTGGTTTAATTTGATACAAAATTTCGTTGGTCATACTGGCTTTTAAGAATCAGTACATAATGGCTGTGTTTATGCAACTGGCCTTTAGTTTAATACAATAGACATTTTGGTTTCACTTAAAGCCTTTATGTATAATGCATTATAAAGAGTTATTAAAGGGTATATGCATTATAATTATTCATAATGTGCGTTGTAATGCGTTACATCTTGTCATAAATAATTATAACCAAATTTAAGATGCATAATGTATTAACTGTGGTTACAATTATTCATGAAATTGTACAATGCATTATAATGTGCATTACAAGGCATAATTAATGCATTAAAACTACTTTTATAATGCATTATACATGCAGCCTTTAAGTAAAGTGTTACAGATATTTTTAACTTTTTTGCCCCTTGTAAGTTTGTTCCCGCCAGAGTAATGCAATAAAGCAGGTTTTATGTACAGGTTATGTATTTAAGAATTCACTTTTGCGTGCTTGTACATTTGAGTATGTTACTGGCTGGTCACATTATCTGCAGTGTTTAGGATCAGGATTTTGTGGTTAAATTATACCTCGTTCTCAACTATTGTAACAGTTAGAAGTTGGCCGAATCCCTCAAAATTACACTTTCGAACCAAAACGGGATGTTTAAAATCTGTATCTTGAAAGTATAGTGTGATGATAATGAAATATATCGTCACAAACACAGTCTATGACACTTTGATTAGTAAGCGAATGTGGTGGAGATGGACTCCATCTGAAGAACAAAAGGATAGTCTGAGGAATTTGTTGAGCCCCGAGGAGTAAATTAGCAGGTGTTCGTCTCTCTTTGCATTTTTCTCAGCTTTCTCCACTCTTACTGGCAATCTGGCTGAGGGGCCCATTGTGTTGCTGTTGCCTAGGATATGCTTCTCTTGTTTGGTAAATGGTAGCATGTCCAGGCAAGCAAAATTATCACTTAGTTGGAGGTGTTTCCCCAATGTGGCCTGCTCATTTCCGACCAAGGGTCAATGTAGGCCTCAAGATAACTCTTCACCCTTGTAGAATTGTCACGTCTTCTCTTGTTTCTTGCTGAAATGTTTATTTGTTCATTCCAACACAATCCGTCATAAAGGAATAGTTAACACTAAAATATTTTTTTCTCTCTGTACAGTTAAAATGCTTTTGACCAGCATGGCTTGCAAAACTACAAATTGTAAACTAGTTGTATCTGAAGTATCTGAACCCGATCTATGATATAGACAGCAACATAAATACCACGTTCAAGGCCCAGAAAGGTAACAAGGACATTGTTAAAATAGTCATGGAAGAGAAGAGAAGAAATTGTTGAATAAATTGATTATTATTGTTTTCTTTGCGCACAAAAAAGTATTCTTGTAGCTTCATTACATTACGGTTGAACCACTGATGTCACATGGACTATTTTAAAGATGTCCTTACTACCTTTCTGACCCTTGAATGTGTCAGTTGCATTGCTGTCTATGCAGGGCAAGAAAGCTCTTGGATTTCATCTAAAATATATTAATTTGTGTTCCGAAGACGAACAAGTCTTACGGGTTTGGAACGACATGTACAGAATAGTGGTGTCAAAATTAGTGCGTTAACGCAGGCTATTAATTTTTTAAGTTTAACGCGTTAAAAATATTTAACGCCATTAACACAGAGGCGGATCTAGGTTGGCCACCCCACTCACAACTGCTAAATAATTGTTTATTTAGACGTAGAACTTCTTTACGACCACATCAATTGGGAGACTTTTCAGATGCGAGCTCCAACTTTACCTCAGCGACAGGCGCGAGTCAAACAAGCGCGGAAACAGTATTGTGCTCGTAGCACGTGCTCTTCAAGTGAACGCACAAATACTTCAGCCCGCGCTGTAGCCTGTATCATTTCATATCAAAGCACGAAAGAAACGACGGGCATAGAATGTCATAGTTATGTCGTCAGTTAAGTCACGAAGTTACAAGAAGGCGATGAAAGCTGCCTTAAAACTGTGGATGTAAGTATTTATTATTTATGAGTCACATTTAAAGCAGTGTCAGATCCGCGTCATGTTCTGCAGCAGCTCTTAAAGTAACGACAGCCAAAATATCCTAATTACAAGCTGCTGTGATGTCTGTTAATCAAAAAACTAAATAAAAAAGAGGAAATCAATAAATTTTGTAGCTTTAAGCTTTAATTTATCTCTATTTAATTTAGAATTTAGTGTTTGATAACTTTATTCAATTATATTTTCTATTTGCTGAAGGGCACAGGTTATATGAAGAAGGTTTTAAGTTCACTTAAATTAGAAGTTATTTTTTAAAGTCTAATAAATGTTAAAATTTATAGCTCTCAATTATACTGTAATGTTGAATGGCTGTAGTCAATGGTTAAACATTAGGAAAAAAATTCATAGAGACATCAGTTGGTATCAGTGATACTTCCCTTCAGTCATAAAAAAAAGATAGCATTAAACAACTATACTTCGTTGTTTCTACATTTATTTGAAGATTGAAAGTGAAATTATTGCAATGTAAAAGTATATTGAAAAACATTAACGTTAGGTGGGATTAATCGCGATTAATTTCAGAAAAATGTGTGATTTAATTAGTTTTTTATTTTTATCAATTGACAGCACTAGTACGGAATGTTCGTTTTTGGGTGAACTATCCCTTTAACTGTTTGTTCTTCTATATACCAACAAACCATGTGCAGGAAATGAGATTGTCAGCTTTAACCAAGACAGAAGGCTCTGTAATCATGTGTGTACCAAGATCTCCAGCAGTGGAACGCTGCTGAGTGGCTCGGCTGAAGGTGATGCACTCTTTTCAGGACTGGAGACCCATAGAGGAGAACAAACAAATACCAGTTTCAATTGGGTGTCCCTTTACCTGAGTGCTCAAACAGTGTGGATGCCAAGAAGAGGTCCTCTACAAGGTCAACCTTTAAATCATCTACGATACCCTGCTTTTGTCCCCTGAGAACCTAGAGACTAGGAACCTGGAGGTTGGGGATCCAAGGTTCAACAGGAGTAACAGAAGAGAGCTGCCTGAGAGAATATGTGTCAGCTGAGAGGAGCAGATGGATGAAACAAAGGCAGTCATTGTTACGGGTTTGAATGGCTCACGTGTTTCTGGGCTGGAGGCCCAGACTCTGCAGCTTACCTGTGCTTTGTAGCCATGTAAGAACCTGGCATCAAAACATAGCTGTCAAGTCCTATGAAAATATTATTATACCCCAATAGAAGATGCTGTCCTGGGAGCTGCCAGAAGACTCGGTTCTCTGAAAGGCAGATGTGGGTGGGGGCACTGTTTGCACATGGAAGCAACTTCCTCTCACAGACTCGCTTGGCAGTTTATCTACGAGGACCTCACACCTTGGAAGTGTGTGTTTGCCTGGGCCTGTCCTTATCAGCTGTCCTGTGACATCTGCATTTATTGTCTGAACAAGAGCACTGACTGTAAGATACATTTTTGTGGGGTTTAGATTACCGCAGATGTAAAACCAGTTTAAACCAATTTTATTGTTGTCACTTGTGACAGTGCTTTTTTTCTGCAAGCTACCATGGAGCAGGAGCCAGAAGGATGATCTTAAAGTAGTTGCTCCATTGTGGATTCAAACCAATAATCCCCAAGGAGCAATTTGAGGTAAAATGCCTTGTTCAAAGGCAAAATGGTAGTTCATTGGTCACCCCCTATGTGGTTTGAACATGCATCCTATTTAATATCTGCCGAGATCTTTTAAAGCAATACTCAAACTCATGACATTTCAAACCCATATGAAGTTTGTTCTTCCATGCAACATAAAAGGAGATGTTTAGCAGAATGTTAATGTTGTGACAGTCTTCCCTACTGCTTCATATGATATGATTTGAGCTTATTCATATTTAAAGTGCAACGTGTTTAGTTACAAGACACGCAGGAATATTGTCAAGGCTACTCTTTGTGGTTGAGCCATTAGCTCTTGGCTCAAACTTTGTTCAGTTGCTTGGTTTAAACCGTAGTTTGATTCCACCACCTTCACCTGCAAATTAAATATTCTTAAGACTCCAATTCTTCTTAACTCCAATTTTGTCTTGTTTCCTAATTTAAGAATAATAATTCCCAAAAACATGTCTTAAGAATGCTCTTATCGCTTACTTTTCTTTAAAAAATGTTCTTAAGAACCATCAGAAATAACCTCTTAAAGATAAGAATACCCAGCTTGTTTTAAATAAAGGTCATATTTAATTAATTTATTAGTTTATTTCAAATGTTAAAGGGATCTTTCACCCAAAAATGACAATTCTGTCATTAATTACTCACCCTCATGTCGTTCCAAACCTGTAAGACCTTCATTCATCTTCAGAACACAAATTAAGATATTTTTCATGAAATCCAAGAGCTTTCTGACCCTCCCATACACGACAATGCAACTGAAATGTTCCCAGGCTCAGAAACGTAAGGACATCGATAAAAGTCCATGTGACATCAGTGGTTCAACTGTAATTTTACAAAGCTACGAGAATACTTTTTTTTTGTGCAAAGAAAACAAAAATAGCGACTTTATTCAACAATTCTTCTCCTCCAAATAACGTCTTCAGCCATTATCTGGGTCTGGGAATAGCTCAAGGATTTCATCAAAAATATCTTAATTTGTGTTCCAAAGATGAACGAAGGTCTTACAGGTTTTCGAACGACATGAGGGTGAGTAATTAATGACAGAATTGTCATTTTTGGGTTTTTTGGCCTTTTAAGCATTGCAACCAGAGGTCGCGTTAACCGAAAATTTTCCGTCATTGACAGAATTTTTTTTAGCAGTGACGGATAAATCTGAAGGCTGTCCGTCACTTTGACAGATTACACTGAGGGTGATCTGTTGTAATTTATAACTGTAATTCCCACCCTGTCCAGTTGGTGGCGAGTGCGCTCCAGTGTGGCGTGTCTTTTGCTATGCCTTTGATTATGCGCAGGCAAGTACTGTACACACTAGTAAAACGAAAGCACTTTGCGCTGCCGCTTTCTTGATCTGAGGTGTCTACAGCGATCCAAAGAGCGCCAAAACGGTATTTATTGCTTGAATTTCCTAATAAAATGGACAGAATTTGAAATCGGAGACTTTGTTTCATATCAAAAGTAACAACGCAGAAAGCTTAGCCTATTGCGATTTATTGGATGGGAGGCGCACTATATGTGTACTGTTCATTCATCAACTGAACAGCATCGATTGGGCTTTAAGAATCGATATTAGTTCATAAAAATCCGAATCTATTAAAATCAAGAAATCTGTTTTTTTTTTGTTTTTTTTTACCCAGCCCTAGCATATTTTGTTGTTTTTAGTGGCCTCCGCTGTCACTGCGAGGTTTGTGTTGAACATGAAAAGTGATGCACAGTCTCTGTTCATCTGTTCTCTTCATAAATAAATAAATGCATAAGCCTATATGCTTGTCCTGTAGGTGCATCATTAAAATGAAAATGTGAACAAAAATAAAAGCTATTAAATGTGTTATTATAATTAAAATAAGAAAATTTAAATGACGGTTATTCGGTTAACAATAGATTATGACGGAATTTTTACGACCCTGTCTGTCAAAATGACGGACAATGTTAAAGTCTAACGCAACCTCTGATTGCAACATAACACAGCGATAACTAGCGCTCTGAAGTCACAAAATGATTCATAATGTAAACGATGATCGGTCATGATTGTGTCGAATTCTAAATTTAGTAACAGCTCTACAAAAATGAGTCAAACATGGACCTAATTATGCAATTTTATAATTGCAGCCATTTTCGGCAACATTCAGTGTGACTCTGAGGGCTGAACTCCCAATAAGTCAGTTGCAATTAAATAGTGTGTGCGCTTATTATGATTATTAGTGTACAGTAGTGGCGCAACGGATCACAAAACTCACAGTTCGGATCATATTACGGTTTTTGAGTCACGGATCGGATCATTTTTCGGATCAGCAAAAAAAAAAAAATACTATAAGTACTTCTATACCACAGCAAAAACTACTAGCTTAACTAATAAAGTTAGTAATAAAACAAGAACAATTACACAAATTACAAGCATAGATGAATTCAACAAAACACAGTTACAAATAAAGTCAGTCACAGTAGCATTTAGGTGCAGAAATGTAATAATTAAGTGTAAAATAACACAATAGTGCTCACTGCACAAGTTAAATACAGATTAATCTTTGTTAGAGCTGTGGTGTTATTTGATTAGCAGACAGAAACAGGTATTTATTGGCTGCTGTCTCTTTAAGACCAAATGCACGGACCTAATACTGACACACA
>NW_015633534.1:753990-763815 GCF_001515625.1 Sinocyclocheilus rhinocerous
TTAAATAAAATAAAAATAATATTAATAAAATACAAAATAGAATTATATTTGTTCTCTTTATGTAATATTTATATATAAATATATTGCCTATATATAAAATTGCCTCCTCATTTTAAAACACCACCGCACACCACTGTACTGTATCTAAGCCTGCAATATTTCCAATACTGGTAACTACAGTTAATGTAACTGTAAACTGTTCAGTTAATATGGATTAAAAACATGGATCTGTTCATTAAATGCAAAAAATCTGCATGTGTATTTAATTTGCAATATCTGTAACATGTTTTGCATACTTATTAAACTCATACTTAGGCATAAAAACTAGTGGTGCAACGGATCGCAAAACTCACGGTTCGGATCATATTATGGATTTTGAGTCACGGATCGGAAAAGTACTTCTATACCACAGCAAAAACTACTAGCTTAACTAATAAAGTTAGTAATAAAACAAGAACAATTACACAAATTACAAGCATAGATGAATAAAACAAAACACAGTTACAAATAAAGTCAGTAACAGTAGCATTTAGGTGCAGAAATGTAATAATTAAGTGTAAAATAACACAATAGTGCTCACTGCACAAGTTAAATACAGATTAGGGTGCGTTCACACTTGTAGTTCGGTTCTCTTGGTTCGTTTGGTCCGGACCAAAAAAAGAAAACGATACATTTGGTCCTGGTCCGCTGAGCGTTCACACTGGCATTTTTGACAGCGAACCTAAAGATACCGAACCTAAAGGCACAGTGATACGTTCACAATCTGATTGGTCGGGTTGAATGACATATATTTCGCGACGAAACTCACCGAATACCACAAACAAAAGCTGTGTTCGACTTAAAGCGGCGCTGCACAGACCGGTTGGTGTTTGATATCAAAGTACCCATTCAGAGATCGGTCTGCTCAGCGCCGCTTTAAGTCGAACACACATAATGCCGTCTGCTGGACTAAGCGCGCTCATTGCTGCGTGTACTTATGATTTTATTTTCACCACCTGCGAACTCACAAAGAGCTCATAAAAGGCACTTTACATCCTCGTTGCTCCACGTTTTAACACAATAGTGCTCACTGCACAAGTTAAATACAGATTAATCTGTGTTAGAGCTGTGGTGTTATTTGATTAGCAGACAGAAACAGATATATATATAGGCTGCTGTCTCTTTAAGACCAAATGCACGGACCTAATACTGATACACATCCGTTTTTTTTCTCAGCTGTTTGCGTTCACTTAAGACATAACCGACTGTGTTTACTAGAATGCTTGCCAAAACGGGTATTTTAACATAACTTTGTGTGTATTAAAGAGGAATCAATTCGCTGTTCACGTGGTGTCTCTCTCTCTCTCTGCGTGTGCGTGCTTCGGGTGCATGCGGCAGAGGCTGAGCGCACAGAAAACAGCGCACAAGTTAAAATTGCCTGAATGTGTAAACTGGCAAGACAAAACATGTGCAAATGATATACTTTAACTCTATGATGGTTAAACTTAACAGTTAATCCGCGAATCACACGCGTGCCGAACCGTGCAGCCTGATCCGTATGGATCACGGATCATCTATGATCCGTTGCACCCCTAGTGTACAGGTAGCGCAATAAAATCCAATTGAGTTGAGTTTTTCATTTGAGCTGATCTGCAAGTCTTCTTTCTTTAGGGAGGTTTTTTTGAATGCAGCCTCAGGTCAAAATTAGCCCAAATTGTTGTCATACTCATTTTGAAGAGCTCTGCAGTAGGCTTGCTGCGATAGACGGTGTTTTCGGTTATACCAGTGTTAAGTGAGTCGAGCTGACTGACAAGAGTGAGGTGAGAAAGACAAGACGGTGGCAGAAAATTGTTTAGAAAGGAAATGCAAAGGCGCCTGTTTGGCAATATTTTAGATTTTGAAAAGCCTATTGACTGGAAGTTTTTTTAAACATTCGTTTCTTATTTATTTGGTTCCACAGTGTTTGCTAATTACTTTATTTAAATGTTGTGTATTTTATTTATTTAATTTTATTTTACATCAAGGTGTATATGCCGTGCCTCCAAGCTTTCTTAATCGTTTTGCTAATAAACATTCTATGTTTCTTATTTATTTGGTTCCACAGTGTTTTCACCAGTTTTGAAGCAGTGCTTTAGTGACGTAGGTTTCTGTTGCCAGTTAAAGAGCACTGATTAGCTCCACAGCCATGCTAAAGATCATAGTGAGTTCACTGTTTGAGCTCAGAGGGGTTGAGGTGTATCGGTTGAGCCACAACATCCCTTCTTGAGGTGCCAGAACCCTGGACTGTCTGGAAGCCATGCTGAACTTTTGATCTACCAAGGCGCCACACGATTTATTAGAGAATTTTATACTTCTAATGCACGTATTTGTTTCTGACACGTTGGAACACTATGCCTAAGGTAATTGTTGGTTTTATTCCCGTTTTTTGTGAACACTCAATCCCTTTGTTAATTGTGGAATGAAAAGCTTAATCATTTGGAAACCCCGGAGCTGAGGAGATGTTCATATCCTGTGTGCTGTTCTGAGGATTGTGTTTTCATATCAGCCATTTCAAATAAATAAATAATAATAATAAATGAAGATCAGCACCCTGCAGACATTCAGAAATGTACTTGTTTTCTCCTTCTTGACTTTAGTTACAATCTCGAAGTTCGCTCTTGCGAAACCGAGCCCTTTTTGATTTGTGACAGCATGTCAACAAATAACTTGGAGGAAGGCTTATGGAAGTATTTACACACATTTGCACAGAACAAGAAAAAAAAATCACTGAATTTCACGAGGTTGTTGCTCTTTTGTTAGAACAAATGAATGGTTGTTCATATTTGAAATATTTTCGTGTCTGTGATGAGTTGGCTACATCCAAGTTTTTTTTTTTCGTAGACTAACATTTCTAAATTTCAATTTGTGCTTGAAAACATTTGGTCTTTTGAGTATATTTAAGATTTGGCCATTGTCCATGTCACGTTAACTTGTTAAAATGTTTTTTTCATTACTTGAATGATTTATCTCAGATAGCAGGAAAATATTTTCAATTGCTATGCATAAGAAGTGTGCTACATGTTTTTGTTTCCGTAACATGTTTTTCCCTTCTACATTTTGCAAGACTTATTGAGAAAGTGTTCCTTCCAAGACTGGAAATTAATTCCAGCTCTCGGTTGAATGTCTTTCCACAGTGATGAATTGAGAAAAGAAGCTCGCCAGCTGAAGAAAGAATTACTTGCAATCAAACAGCGAAAAGAAGATGGTGTGAAGAAAGAAGAGGATGTCAGCGAGGGTGAGTGTCTGTGCCACAAAATCACAGCTGTTTGTCTTTTCATTGACAGAATTTGAAAAAGCTCTGTAAAATGACCAGTATTCTTTGAAATGTCATGTTTTGTACTGTTTTAACAGTGAAAGCGTCATTTATTTCTCGCATATGGTGTCATGAAAGTTTTTCAACCGCTCCCAAAATCAAGTCAACATGATCCTCCAAACAACTGAATTGTTCTTATTTCGGAGGTTTGTTTTTCTACATCAGGCCTTGCTTTTTATGTCAGAAATATCTGAAGCTGCTGTGCGTGTGTGTGTGTGTGTGTGTATTTTTAAAGCCTGAAATGTTGGCTTGAGTGAGTGAGTGTGTGGATAACATTAATCATTTGGCATTGCTAGCTGTTATTTAATCGATTCTTTTAGACATGCCTAGTTAATTGCTTACCTTTTGTGAACATTTTGAAGAGCAGTGAAACTTTTTTGGTCATTATTCGGTAATTGTTTGCTCAACCCCATGTCATTCCAAACCTGGGAAATCTTTGGAATACATAAGAAGAAATTTTACATAATGTCCTAAAAGAGGGCCCATTGTCATTTGTTATTTAATATGTTGATTGGATTGTTCAAACTCTTCAGTTGGATTTGCACTTTGTCAGAGTCTTTCCGATAGCTATTTGATCAGTAAAATAAAGTAAATTACATTTGTTTAAATATCCCCCAGTGAAAGCAGCAGTGACCAGAGTCTGTCAGTCTCTACAAATGGCCCAATGAAATGGTCCATATGACTCTGTTTCAATTTTTCTTTTGAATTCATATACACTACCTTTGTGTCTAATTAACTGAAATCATGAAACCTACACAATTTAACAGCAATTCATTAACAGTTTAAAAACAATTACATTTTAAGGCCCTAAGAAACACGTTTTTTTCTTCTCTTCTCTCAAATTCAGTTTTATTTTTTTAACAAGTTCTGTGTTTTTCATTAATTTTTTGGATTCCATTTTAATGGTTTCATTAAATGTTAATAATAATCATAATGTTAAAAGCATCTCTAATTAATTGATTTTATTTAAATATTTAAATACATTCTTTTTTTTTTTTTCAGAATTACTGTGTTGTGTTTTTATATTTTTCTGGTAAATAAATTCTGGTAAATATTTTTTTTCTGGTAAATATTCCTTAAAAGAATAAAAAGTAGACTTTATTCTTAAAAATAGACTTTATTTTCATTATGCAAAATATAGTTTAATTTTTTTCCCTCCACTTCAAACTGAAATGAAATATGACCAGGACATACTTTCATTTGATTCACTCATTGACTGGTGTGATTGTAACAGGACTCTCAAACTCGTGTGAAGGAGTGGTGTGGGTCTTCAAGACAAGTCTGGGTCAAGTTATTACAATAAAGTTAAAGTCTAGTTTCTAATATTCTCCTGTTTGCAAAGTCAAGTCTTTCTGTGCTCTGACAGCATTCCTTTCTAATATTTATCATAACCATAGAAATGTGCCTCCACCTCCCAAATGTCTGCAAACTTAATATTTTGTGGCCAAATCGGACAAGAGCAACAAGCTATTTTGAAGGTTCCTGTCTTTACCTGACGAAGACATTATCCTCACAGGACTTTTGAGCTGTGCATCAGTGATGAAGAGGAAGTGTGATCAGAAGAGTGAACTGGTTTTCACTTAGATGGTCCATTCAGTCTAACATCTATTGGTAAAGGCACTAAGAACTTGCCGGAAGTGCAAACAGGGCTCAAAGCCTTTTCTGTTTCTCATATCCAGAGAGCACTCCAGGCTCTAGGCTTTTTGCTTCATGCTTGAGATTTGCGCAGACAAACCTTTGACCTCTACAGAGCTTTCCAATGGCCCTGTTGTATATCACTGTCTTCACATTGTGTGTTTTCAGGGGGCAAAGGTGTGTCCTCTCACCCTAGTCAATGTTTTTTAACGTTTGGCCTGGAATGTCCTATTTACACTCAGCGGCCAGTGCATGTTTAAGGCCTACTTACTTGAGCAAGAAGGACGGCATTTATTCTAAAAAGAATTACAAAGAGCCATTTTAGAGAGTTTGTGCGATGACATAATCATTAGTTTAAACTTTAGTTAGTTGAACTTAACATTTAGAATTTAGAATGTGTAACAAATTGAATTGCACATGCAAATGTACAATAGTACAGAAGGCTTTAACATTCTCTCATTTGCTCTTCATTTGGCGCTATGACAGTTTCTTGACAAAATGCTTAAACAGTCACTTGTGCCAGTACGGTGTTGACATTATCCGCATTTTTGTGGGCAGAGTGGAGTGACCAGTCTTTGCTTATACAATACAATTTAAAATAAATAAATAAAAATGTAAGTGTTACAAATCGTAATGCTGACAGAGGTACATTATGTTTTTAAGACTGTCAGTTTTGTGTTTCGAAGGGCTTTCGTAATGACTGTGAAAGACACGTTTTACCAAACTGTTAAAAACACGTGAAACGCTCACGTCGTTGTGGATAGATATGCAGATATTTATTTATTGATTTAATTATTCACAGGCAAAAATTACAGTGGCAGAAATGGACTTTTGCCCACAGGAACCCATTTGCCAATCGTCTTTGTAAACGGACTGTGCAAATGTCATGCTTTTAAGAAGCAAAGTTAAAAAGTTGTAAACGTTTAACAATTCTCTGTGCTTAAATTGCACAGATTGTGGGGAAATTGATTTAATTCCTTAATAATAATAGTAATAATTCCTTATATTTTAATAATTATTATTTATTCTTTTATTATTATTATAAACAAATTAACTAAATATAACTTCATTCTAAGAAAAGTCCATAAAAATAGGGCACAGTGTAGTTTAATATTAATATTAAGGAATTTTGTGTATTGATTATATTTGTATATATATATATGTATGTGTATGTGTTTGTGTATATATGTATATACAGTATATGTTAGGGCTGCACAATTAATCTAATTTCTAATCGCGATTACAATTATAGATGCCACAATTACGTAATCGTTCAAAACGGCAATTAATCGTTCAAAGTCCACTTATGTTATTCTGCACGCTTAAGATGTTTTTTTCTTTCTACATGTTATCTGTCATAATCATGCAGCCCTAATATATGTGTGTGTGTGTGTGTATATACATATATATTATAAAAATGTTATATATTTTTATATATTGTTAATATTTATTAACATTTTTTATAAATCTTTAAAAAAAATTATGAATAATTTTAACATTAATTTATGACTGCATATACTAACATATAACTAATTCTAAATCACATTTAAAACTGAACTTCAGTCCTCACATTTTAAACTGTCCTCGTTGATGTTCTGCTTCTCTGTTAAAGTGAAAGTTGGCTCTCTTGCCATCTAGTCATCTGGTCCCACCTCCTAATTTCAATGTTTGGGTTTGAGTCCGCTTCTCTAGTGTTCATGTGTCCACAGAGGCTACTTCCAGCTTTGTATTCAGTCCCGAAAGCAAACACATTCCTCCCCTCTCTCTCTAATAACAGCAAGCCGCTCTCTTGGCATCTGCTATCTTATTTTAGGAAGAAGCCAATTGTCTCCTCCGCAATTCAGCAAGCAAACTAGAAGACATTTGTACCTTTCTAAATTATTATTTTCGACAGACATCTCTTCAGTTTTCAAGACATAAATTATAGCATGTTCGTAGTCTGGTTTTCTCTTTCTTGGCATGGCTGTGATTTGTGAGAGCCAAAAATAAGAGAGACATGCTAAAAACACGGTCCGTTCTTACCCACCCTAAATGATGTGGCAACATTCTTTCTACCACTCGGAGTTATTTATACAGGTTATGCCTGTGTGCACAGGGTGTTTTATTTCAATCGAACACGTTGATGTGCAAGAGAAATTGTGAGAGCGTAATCTTATAAAAAGATGTAATAGCCTTTTATTTCTTATTAAAGAATTTCAGTGCATTTGTGTACTTGCACTAGATTTGCCACCAGTAAATATCAACATCATATTTTTCATTTTTTGAAGTAAAACTTTTAGTTGGTAGCTGTGAATTGGATAAGTTCACTAAAATACAGTAAAACTGTAATACTGTGAAATATTATTTCAATTTAAAATAACTTTTCTATTTGAATATTTTTTTAAATGTAATTTATTCATGTGATCAAAGATGAATTTTCAGCATCATTACTCCAGTCTTCATTGTCACGTGATCCTTCAGAAATCATTCTGATATGCTGATTTGCTGCTGATTTATCCATTTTTTTTTTGTTGCATAATGTATTTTCTTCATGATTCTTTGCTGTATATAAGATCCAAAATAACAGAATTGATTTGAAATAGAAATGTTTTGTAGCATTATAAATGTCTTTACTGTCACTTTTGATCCATTTAATGCATCTTTGATAGATGCATTAGAAGTGTTAATTAAATCTTAATTAGATCTTTTCTTTAAATGTTTGAATGTATCACAGTTGAAAATATGAAGTAGCACAACTGGTTTCAACATTGATAATAAGAAGAAATGTGTCTTGAGCAGCAAATCAGCATATTTAATTTAAAGGAGTAATTTAATTATTTAATTTATTATTTTAATGATTAATTATTTTTTAATTAATTTATTAGTTTAATCTGTTAAAATAGACAACAGTTCTTTTAAATTATTACACTATATTTCACAGTATGATTTTTTTTTTTTACTGTATTTTTGATTAAATAAATGCATTCTTAGTGAGAATAAGAGAATTCTTTCTCACAAAAAAAAAAAAAAAAACGTATTTATTCCAAAGTTTTGACTGGTTTTGTGTGTTTGTATAAAAATACAATATATATAAAATATATTCTATTATATGTATAATATTTGGGGTTCAGTACCAGTTAAGCTCAATCAACTAAATGTATGGCGTAATGTTGATTCCGACAAAATTCATTTCCATTTATCTCTCTTTTTCTTTGGAAAAATATCGAATTAAAATACTCATTGTTTTAAAAGTATAGCCACAAGATGGAAACAGTAGGTATGTTGACATATTTTCACGTGAAAGACATGTTTGCTAACCTTGTAAAGTTATCTCCAATTTTACATGTTACCATGACAATGCAACAGCTAAAACCCTAAAATAAATGTAAAAAATATTGGCTTTACAGCTCCAATAATACACAAGTTTCAGCAGAAGAATTAATGTATGTGGTTTTATAAAATTATAAACTTCACATTTCTCATTTTAAATGCTCCAAAATTCATTGCTATCTTAAGTGTCTCGTCATCATCTCTGAGGGTTTTTTTTTTTTTTAAAGAAAAGAAGGGATCTATTGAGAGCCACAATTTCTAATAAAACGTTGTAAATAGGCCTGTGTAGAAGGGCCTTCAAAGATTGACTTTGACAGAGTCTGACTCCAGATAAACAAAGGTTGAGAACTGCTGCCTTCATGTGTAATTATTTTTGGTAACCTACATTTTTAAGCTGATTGCGATCCTACACATAAGTTATGGTGGTGTCTTGAACACCAAGATTAACTGTGTTCCTTCTGATTAAGCTGAGATCTTTAACATTGAATTACACAGTGTAACACCCAGCAGAAGCTCAGGTCTTCCTGTGCTGAAGATGCCGGCGCTGACTGATAGACCCCAGTTACTCTAGCTTCAAGAAGCCTTGAATTCATCCCCTCGATCTTGACCAGCAAAAAGGGAAATAATCCACCTCCCAAATGACGAGGTGTTTGTCGTCCCCATCAACCCCCTGCTGCCGGTTGCTTGATTTGTAGCTCTTTTTGGCCCGAGTGACAGGAGAGCGATGGAATGTTGTTAGAATAGCCGTCAAACTCAAAGACAGTACTTAGCAACACCAGCTGGAGTCGATGGAGTGTGCTGCTGTTGTAGGCCCTAAGGGTGCCATCATTCAGCAGGCCTGCGAGTCGCGGTCTGCAGCTGGGCCCGAGCGCAAGCATTGAGCAGGCCGAGTGGAAGGCATCACTTTTTGCTCACATAAATCACATAGAAAAGGGTTGTTACCAGCGCTGACTTTTCAGAAAGGAGATTTCAATCACAGCTCTGAATTTGTGGCATTCATGCGTTGAATGCCTGTGTAAATGAGTAATTGCATGGTTTGAGTAGCTAATGACAGCCATTGTCTTTAAATAACCTGTTTCACTCAAACTTTAGTTACTCAATTAAGTTCCACTCTACCTGAACATTACACCTCGGGTAAGTCCGGCCCAGAAATGCTTTCAACTAAAGGACGAGATGTTTGCCTGTCAGGCATATGAATGGGATCCAGTTCAACATGTGTTTAGGTTCTTGTGTCCTGATAAAGTGGGTCTCGCCTAAAGTCATATGATACATCAATCACAACTAACGATAAACTTTGTAAACGACCAATCTAACGATTATTAGAATAATCATTCAACTGTATTGGTGATTAATGCTACAATTATTCAACTACTCTAAAATAATTCAGATCTTGTCAATTTAACCATTTTAAAACAGCATTTAATTACATCACTGCAATTTAATGTAAAAAAAAACAAAAACTTTTTTCTTTTCTTTTTTCCCTCCACTCTCTATCTCTTTTTGATTGAGCCGGATAGTAACAATAGCCTCATAATAAACTATACTTAAAT
>NW_015633534.1:764006-774337 GCF_001515625.1 Sinocyclocheilus rhinocerous
ATATATATATATATATATATATGTGTGTGTGTATATATTAATTGAACTGATTAAAGCTGCATCTTCATTTCTTGTCACATCATGGTCTGGTTAAAAAGCATTGTCATATGAGTCTAAAATTATCCCATGTTAAAAATAATCCCATTTTGTGAGATCAAAAGACTATTAAACAACAAAAAATAACAACAAAAATATTAACGTACTTATCAACATTTTGTAATGTAATATTTAACTAACTGACTATTTGGCCCTATTCAACGCTATCTGCAGCTGCTTGAACGTTTGACATTTTATTTCTGAGTCAAGCAGTTTATTTATTCACAGAATCACAACTGACAAGTCTAATTTTAAATTTTATTCTAGGTAATTTTATTATATTTAAAAAAAAATTGTTACAAAGATAGTGTTCAAAAGTTTAAGGGCAGTAGGATTTTTTTTTTTAATGTTTTGAAAGTCTCTTAGGTTCACCATGGTTGCATTTATGCAATCAAAAATGTAGTTTAAAAATAATTTTTACAATTCAAAATACATTTTTCTGTTTTTATATTTAAAACGTAATTTACTCCCCTGATCAAAGCTGAATTTTCAGCATCATTACTCCAGTCTTCAGTGTCAACGAACCTTTAGAAATCATTGTAATATGCTGTTTGCTGCTCAAGAAACTTGTATAATTATTGTCAATGCTGAAAAGTTGTGCTGCTTAATATTTTTGTGGAAACTGATATTTATTTTTTGAGGATTATTTGAATGAATAGAAAGTTTTTAAATAACAGCATTTATTTGAAATAAAAATATTTTGTAACATTGAATACGGTTGCTTTTTATTACTTTAATGCATCCTTGCTGAAGAACAGTATTCATTTTTTTCAGAAAAATTATTACTGACCCCAAACTTTTCAACGATATTTGATGAATATAATATAATATAATTTAGTAGTCCTTTAAAGAAACGTTAAAACTGTTGCAGCAATATTTATTTCTGATTTATTGCCATGTATGCACTGCATATACAAACTACTCAAATAATGTAAAAGTTCTTGTACTTTGTTTTAATACATGTTTATTTCAGTCCTATCAAAGCTGTATCTTTCACTGTCTGGACAGCGACCATGATAAACATGCTTTCAGCTCATATTGGCAGCCCTTGTTTTATAGATTTGAAAAGAGGTAGAGTGTTCGGTTTTCTACACGGTCAATGTGTTTTAATAGTCTTTGGCTCATTACTTTCTTTCTGTCTTTCTAGTTTTCTATTAGCTCATGCCACAGACTAAACATTTTCAAACACAGTCAGTGGCTCTCAGACGAACGCATGGCACGCTCTCTCGGTTGCTGAAAAACAAATTTCCAGCCTCTCTCCAGTGTGGTTTTCAGTGCACCATAAATACGAAGAATAAACAAGTGTTCCATTTGTGAGGGGAAAAAGATTTTTCGTTACATGACAGCGCTAACGTGAAATAAATCACCCAGATGTTGGAGGCTCCGTCTGATGTAGTTTGTTCCCCTTGAGCTTGTTGTGGAGAAAGCATTCAGTCATAGTTGCCGTGAGGGCAGGTGTAGTCGAAAGAGGCTCTGTACCCGCCGGGGCGATCTGTGACGTCAGCGCCCGCCGTCTGAGCTGGGGAATTTGCAGTGGCACATTAATGCCTGTAGACACCAGTGTCAACAGTCCAGCCTTGATGATATTGACTTTTCCAATTCCTGCAATTCTGGCGTGGGATTTGTAGAATACACTTTATTTTTAGGCACCTTTCAAATTGGTGCGTATGATTAGGAGAGAATTTGATATGACCATTATATCGTCTTAATCCTCTTGCAGGATTCAGGGTTTTTTAATGTAAGCATTTGTAGTAGGAAACTCATTTCATTGGATAATGCTGTGTTTCAGCATTGTCTGTACATCACACAATGAGCTGTTGTCCAAGGTTTGTTGTCATTTGTTTAAACATTGTAAGAGTTTAAACATTCCAGTCCCATTCCAGAGTCTATTGTGCGTGTGTTTTCTTAAACCAGACAGAAAAAGGTCTAATATGTAGTAAACCATT
Source organism: Sinocyclocheilus rhinocerous (assembly GCF_001515625.1). Lineage (NCBI taxonomy): Eukaryota > Metazoa > Chordata > Actinopteri > Cypriniformes > Cyprinidae > Sinocyclocheilus > Sinocyclocheilus rhinocerous. The sequence continues at coordinate 766,049 of NW_015633534.1, forward strand.
CACATTTTCAGCTACAATTTTGGGGAAAAAATTTATATTTAAAAGGTAACAAAATATCTAGCCTAGCATTTTACATTAATACGTTGGCAGTTCGCTGACATGTAGTTTACACCTGGATAATTTTGCTTTGACATAATATTGATTTTACCTGCCATGTAGAAAATAGATTTAATATCTAATAAAATGCAGTTACAGGAAAATGCATACTATATGATGATTGGACTTTTCTGAATATTTATTATTGAATATTTATGAAATATTGACACTCGCACATCTTATCCCACTCTCCCCATCAGTGTTGGGTAAGTTACTCAAAAAAAGTAATCCACTACAAATGACTAATTACCGTATTGTCCCGAATATAAGACGATATTTTTTTCTTGGAAATACATCTGAAAAAACGCGGTGGTCTTATATTCAGGGTCTAGACTTTGCAGGGTCGTCTTATATTCGGGCCAATACGGTACTTCTTTAAAATTGTAGTTTGATTACATTACTGATTACTGCATTTAAAAAGTAATTGGATTACTAATTACTTTACTTTCAAGTTACTTTCAAGTTTACTTTATTTTTGAAGCTATCAAACCTAAAAAATACACTACAAAGTGAAACTCATAGTTCTTTTGTTAATTTAAGATTGACTGAAAAATTACACAAGTATTATTTGTATACACTCGCAATAGCAACAACACTTTTTTTTTTTTTGGTTTTGTAAAATAAAGAAAACAAATAGGATGCGCTTTCTGCATTCTCAGTCTCCGCGAATATCTTCCTGAAACGAGTCACTAAAATAAACGAAAATGGCATGAGAAATATATCTAAAGAAAGCTTGAAGTGTCTATTTTTAAATGAAGTCATGTCGAAAACAAATATTCTCTGATAAAATAATCCATATGAAACCAAGGCGAGTTACAGTCTTTCCCGTCCCACCTATAATGTGATCACGCCCACAAAACCAGGCTTGAGACGCGCGAATATGTGAACGCCCACATCACCTCCGCAAACAAAGAAAGATTCATCAAGTTCATCTCGGCTACTTTTCGTTTTTGGAAGAAGACGTGCTGTGGGGAATAAGCCTTGAATTTACCTCAGAAGAAGAATGCGATGCGACGCAGCTTAATCCAGAGGAGAATCTCATTCTGATGTAGGGCTGCACGATTAATCGAATGCGATTGTCATGCGCAATTTGTTAGTAAAGCCGGTTCTGTAATCAGCAGGAAATCATCATCACGTGCTTTCAGATGGAGCAGAATTGCAGCCCTATTCTGATGAGTCACTTATTTTTACTTAGCCTATATTAGTGTTAGCCTATATATATTCACTTGTTGAACTTTTCCCAAACTATAATGCCAGACTAAAATATGTGAAATCGAGTGCAACACTTTGAAATATGATAGACAACCTTTCATTGGATCTAAATGTTGTAGGATTCATCTGCATTTTAGCAACTGTAAACTAATTGGCCAAGGAATTATATTATTTAATGAAAGAATGGTTTATTCTTATTATTTTCATGAATGTAACTATTTATTGAACTTTGTGTCCAAAACCCTGTTTTCTGTGGTAAAATCGCTGTAAGGCACATCATCTTGTGATGTTTGTTTACTGTCGTCTTTCTGGTTTACGTTTCACTTGGAAATGAAAAATCCCTTGGTTTTGGAAAGCATGCTGTGCACGCTTACGCTGCAAAATGCCATCAAATAAAGCTGACTGTTATAATATGATAGAGGACATGACAGAACTGTTTTATTTCATTAGATGCTGACATTTGCCATTTCTCATTCTCTTCTGTCTTTTTTTCCCCTTATTTTGTAGTGTTCGCTGTGACTATCTTGAATGATGGGAGAGCCTCAGTGTTACATAAACACATTTTGATGTGTTTCCCATTTCATTTGTTTAATCCTCTCAGTATACATGTCTGTATATCACATGTGTTTCCTTATAATTTGAATAAAATCCATCTCTTTATAGTGCAGAAAGTCATTTGGACTGCAAAAGTCATACATTTTGGCCTTTGCACTGATGAGGGTCTTAGGACCTAAATTTTGGCATTGGCGATATGATTATTCTTGGAAGGAAGTGGCCCACAGGAGCTGTCATCTTCATCTAAGTTTATAGCAGTATAAATTTTATGTATTTCATAGTTATGTCCATATGATAGTAATAACTTCTGCTCTGGAATTCGGCTGTTTTTCTTTTCATGTAAATCCTTTCAAGTTAGTCACACTACTATATATATAAAATATAAAATAATAGACAGATTGATCCCTGAAGGGAAGTTAATTTCTCTTATCTAGATTGTAATCGCTCTTGTTTTCTCTCAAAGGTGACAGTAAGCCGACCAGTGAGGCGGTGACAGAGTACCTGGAGAGCAGGAAGAAGTATGAAGACATGAGGAAGCAGAAACTGAAGAAAGGTTCTGGCCGAGAGGCTCAGGTAAGTCGTAGCTTCAAGACACTACGATTTTCTTCAGCTCTTATAATGGTAAAGATTAGATTTGGAAAGTTCTGGCTTATTCCAGCTTGAAATAAACGACACGTTTCTTCTTAAAGGAACAGTTTACCTAAGAATGAGAATGCTGCCATCATTTACTCAAGTTCCAAAACTTTTTGACTTTCTTTTTTCTGTGAAACACTTTTTCAAATATTGTGGCAACTTGTGTGCTTTATTGCAAGTTCAAAGTCTAAAGTCATACTTTGTGCGACAAACAGAGTGAAATTTTATTTGTCAGTTATTGACAATGCAATACTAATACTAAATTACTTCAAATGCACAAAACATGAAGCACAAGACTTATTATTAGTTTATACTGAAACTGTAAATATAATGGTAGAAGACTGGAAAAAAGGTAAATTCTCCCAAGTGTCAAGAATTCAGACAGTCGACATGTCATAAATATTGCCATTAACACAAAGAAAAAAAGACGCAAACAGTGATAAATAATGACATGAACTTTGGCTGTATGTAGTTCCTTTTACGTTTCCTTCACTTGTTTTCACTATTAAATACAAAAGTCTATCATAAAGAACAAGTGCTATTTAAACCGTTCCCTTTTCTAAAAGATTCCACCATACTGTGCAAATGTTGAGAGTTTTGCTTGTGGGCTATCATTCAGAATTTGCAAGTTATTTGTTCGTGCGGTCTACCACAGAGTCTGACCACAGGCTGTTAGTCAATTATCTGTTGTAAGGTCAATTTAATTATTCATAGCAAAGATTTGACTCAAGAATAAATCAAATGTCACTACTTGAAGATGCTGGAGGGCATGCCAAAATTATTTTCAGTGAATGACAGTCTGTTTCAGCTGTTTTTGTCCATACAATGAACATCAGTGAAGTCCCAAACAACACTGGACCTTATTTACTTTTATTGTTTGGACACTGAACATTTTTCTAAATATCTTCCATAGAACCCAATACAAAATGTAGTGCCTCACAGATGAATCATATGAAAATTCAAAGTACAAAAGTTCAATATAAAGTAGATAAATATAAATCTTTCACACTACTCAAACTTTTATCATCACAAAAAAGATTTTTATTGAATAAATTACTATTGAATAGAAGAATGGAAGTCATACAGGTTTGGAATGAAACGAGGGTGATGACAGGATTTTCTAGATGAACTGTCCCTTTGAATATTCATATTGAATATGAACAGAGCTTTTTTTTTTATTATTCAAAAACACCCGAAAGTCAAAATAACACGCTTTCTCTTGTCTCTAAAGACACTCGCCCTTTTGGAACACTTCAAATCCAAACTATCATCTGCGATTTCGGAGACTCCTAGTGTTCCAGAGGAAGACGTCGAGGAACTTGGCGAGGATGACGATAAGGGCTGGTGAGTTGCTTTTTCTCGCTTCTCCATTCCTACAGAGGTTTAATGCACTAATGGACTTGCAGTTGTCTGTGATCAAATGCATTCTCAGTAACTCGCGCCTCATTGGTTGTCCCAATGCACAGCTACTGTTTCGCATTAAGGTAGCAGAGCTATTTATTTGGACTAACAGCAAAACGTTCATACCTCTCCCCACATCAGGCACAGCTGCTTGCCTTAAGTGTACCTGAGCCACCTCGCTCTCCAGCCAAGTAATGCGTTTGGCTCTGCAGCGCGCTGACACCATTAGAACAGTATGCAGTGTTTGTTTTTGCTGCGCTGCAATAGCCACTTGTGGAGAAGTAGTTTTCTCAGCTGACTTAACTGAGTAAATAACTGCTTCAGCAGACGGAGTGCCCAGATGGAACGTGTCTCACCCACCGAACGCCAGACAGGGCACGTCAACCTGCAGTCAGACGCGTGCTGTCTTTTTAACAGACGCTCATTACGGGTGCCAGCAGAACCAGCGCCCGGTGATAAACCATTGTTGGAATTTTCCATAACACCAGCATATGTTTTGGATATAGGCGTGCTGGTGTCCATACCAGGCTTTTTAATCAGCATAACCAGTGAGCTGGTCAACTAGCTTCACTTTGAAGACCAGGTTTTGGATCCAGCTCGACCAACATCAAACCAGCACTAACCGCCTGCATCGCTACCGGTCACCCGTGTCTCCTCAAATCGCCAACTTTGACAGCCTATTCTGTCAGATATGTCCTAGTTTGACTTCTGCAGCCCTTTTAAATCCATAGGGAAGAGTAGGGTGTGTCGCACACCTTAATTCAGAAAACATTGTGCAATATTTTTTACATGCAACTATATATATAGAAAGATTCCATCACATCCAGCTGCCTGTGGCATGACAGCTAAAATAAATTTTGTCATTACAAACTTTTCCAGGGCCCAAAATATATATGACGTGTGAATATTAAGTGTCTAAATCATGTAATTTTTTTGGCTATATAATATTTTTAGCCATGAATTATTAAAACATTTTTCCAAAATGGTGCCTGTGCCAGTGACTATGAAAAACATATATATAGCAGATAAAATGCAAATGCAAAAAAAACAAAAAACAATCCAAATAATGTTCAGAAAAGTAGTCTTTAAGAATGGGATTGTTTATTGCTTTTTTTTTTTGGGATTATAAATCATTTACATTTTTCCCAGTGCTTCAGCTTATCCCATTACATGTTTACCCCTAACATAGGGCAAGTTGTACCACTTTTTATTGAAAAGTTATACTTTTGGATCAGTTATCAACACTTGCTTATAATTTCAGTTGATGGCAGGTCAGGTATTAGTAAAAAGTGGCACATCTTACCCCACTCTTCCCTACGGATCGTTTTCACGATATCACTCACTACTAGACGTTGTATCGGACATTGTTTATGTCATGAGCTGTAACAACTGCCTCATCTGTCTGTATGTCACTGGAGACATTCCAATCCAACAGCGTACTACGAGATTATGAAGACGGAAAAGAAATAATTACCATGTCACAGCGGTGCTAGATCACTAAATCACACACACCACTCACTGAGCAAATATTAAGTCTGTTCAGTTTTATTTTTGCTCTCTGTTAAATATGAAGACTAAACACAGCTTAGATTTTCTTTTTGGCATCCTTTAGATTATTTTTTTTTTTTTTTCAGTCCTGATCTGATGACACCGTTTCCATGTCGGGCCGAGGGTGTTATTGACAGCTAAGTTCTTTGGCCAGGATAACATTTATGATGCTGCAAAATGAATCAGGCTCCAGGGAGCATCAATCTTAATGCTGTATGCGAGGCACAAAGTTATGGCCCTGATTGTGCGCTTAAGTACACAAATAGAATATCAATTAGAAATGTTTCGGTTAGATTCTGTTTTCTCCATAATCTTCCTAGCACATGTGATGAAGATGCATGCGTTTGTAAGTACGGCCTCTGAGATGGCGGTAGGTACTTAAAAACTGATTTTGCTCATCCACATTTATGGCTTTCAGTTTGAAAGATGTGTTTTTCTATTTAATGAACGCTCAACTTGATTGGACATTACTGTGATTCATAGATACGCTTTATATCTAAAGCCCTGCCATGACCAATGCGTCACACGGCACTTTTAGTTTTTCAGAGGATTACGGGAAGCAGACTGGTAAATCATTCTGTTTTTTCGGTCTCGGTTAAAATGTATAGCCTCAGCGGTTTGCTTTTTTGGGTCCCGCACTAACGTATACCCTATCCATTGATACAGTTCATTGAAAACCCAGGGTAGTTTTCCGTTAGAAGTGTTTGAAGTGACTCTGCGGGTTGGATGCGGCACGTTTACGCTTAACCGTTTGGTAGACGTCCGCTGCAGTCGATTCGCACTTTCGCAGGAAAACCATAAATCACAATCAAACATAAAGAATGCGGTCGGGTGCATGCCTCTGCGGAGAGTAATGTCTTTACGCTTGATTAATTATCAGTCTTAATGGTGTGCGAGTCCGTGCCGCAGCCACAGCAGTGACGTGCTGAGGATAAAGAGAAGATCTGTCAGACCATCGTCCTCCCTCTTCACGCCGCAAGCCACCGCAGCGAAATGAATGGACATGGTGTGTTTTTCTCTCGTATTCGCTTTTCATCAAAGACCTTGAGTCTTTATCTAAATATATGCACTCAGATGCTCCAACAAATACCACATGTGAGCGCAAAAGGTGGGGGCGCTGTCTGAGCCCGTGTTTCCTATCAGTTACTTCGTCTTCAGGATGGACTGTAATTGCTGTCTAAGGACCCCCACGACGCTGGGACCGTTTTAGGTCTGACTCCGGAGAGGAGGAGGGACGGGAGGCCCCCAGTGCTAGAAAAACAGCAGTGGGAAGTCTGTACCACTTTCTGAACGCCTGTTGCACCCCACGAACGGAACATGGGTTACAACAGGTCAGACACTGGAAGTCAAGTCTGGGCCAGATTGTAAACTATTCCATCTGTGTCTGCGTCTACAAAAACCCCTTTTCGCCCAAGAGCCCAGGCCTCCGCTCCTGCTTCCCCCTCTTTCACAAAAGCGAAAGAAAAATAAATTCAGGAAGAGGCTTCCGAGGGCCTCGGCATCATGGCGGGAGCCCCTCCCTGATAAGAGCCCCAATCAAACGGTGGGATTTTTGCGCAAGCCATAACTCTAGGCGAGGACTCCGGCGGGCTGTCATCACCGAGACTGCTAGACAAATTATCAGAGCCGGCTGCCTTACGCAACGGGAGTCTTGCGGGTCTGCCAGAGTATAGCCATGACATTCTAGATGAGCTGTCACATCTCCTACGGACTTCAAATGGATGCAAGCATGCACACACACACACACACATACACACTCGGCCGAACACTTAAAAATGGGCTCGCACGCACTCGCAGACTCTTTATACGTCTCTTTGGCTGAATCCAGGGGTTCTGCGATGGCTCAAAAATAGCAGCGTGGTGGATTACTTACCAACGAGAATGCTCATAATTTTAGACAGCAGGCCGCTTCCATTCTTCGGTTCCTTCATGCATTTGTCTTGACTCGGACAACCGGCTCAATTTAAAAATCTTCCTTCAGCTCCTACAGTTACTTCCTGACACACTTCTGCGAAACCACCAAAACTTGCACCGTATTGAATGACAGCTGGGAGTCGTTGAATTATTGAAACATCCCGTCACGTCTTGTTCTTTCAAACCAGCCCTGGGCTTTGGAGGCGAGTGCGTTTACTATGATACCTGCACCGCAGATTTGGATTTGTGAAGGATAGAGTCTTTCCAGAAATTCTGACCTTCACCAGAATAGCTCGAACAGGTGTGGAATATCAGTTCTTTAAGCATCTTTCTTTGGTTTAGATGAGACCCCAGAGAGCCATCTGGCCGTGTCCGTGATGTATAACAATGACCTGTTTCACCCTTCCTGACGTTTCTTTGAGGTTCTCTCCATGTCTTGATTCAGACAGTTCCTCTGTAGCCATCATCTCAGTATGAAATGTAGGTCAACAGAGCAGAGGTGAGATGTGTGGATATGCACCTCATCCTAGGCTTACTCCAAAAACAACACCCTAAATATGGCCTCGAACAGAAAGAAAATCCATTTGTCATTTACTCACGTCGTTCCAAACTTGTATGAATGACTTGCTTCTATAGAACACAAAAGAAGATATTTTGAAGAACACATATGGCGAAAGTTAATGGGGAGCAAAGCAACATTGGACCCCATTAACTGTGATTTGTAAACATGGATGGGTTTGGAACAACATTAGAGTAATTTCTCTTTAAAGGGGTCATATGATGCTATTTTAAAGATCATTATTTTGTGTATTTGGTGTAACAGAATATGTTGACATGCTTTAATGTTCAAAAAAACACATTATTTTTCAAATACTGTACATTATTGTAGTTCCTCTATGCCCCGTTTCTCTCAAACGCTTAATTTTCTAC
>NW_015633534.1:777783-831134 GCF_001515625.1 Sinocyclocheilus rhinocerous
CCTGACATGGCTGCATCAACACTACTGCGGTTCCTGAAAACACGCCATCTTTCTTTGCATGAACATTTCGGCGGCATTGCGCAAATATTTCCACATAGTGACGTAGAGATGTGGGGGCGTGTTTGAATGAGGCGGTTTTGCCCGGTCTGGATCAGCCTTCTCTTTTAGATAGAATAAATCCTTTTGTGGGAGACTTTGAGCTTTGTAACTCTGCAGATCTTATACATGCACAATAGCTACATAACACACTAAAGAAAAGGAAAAATAGAAATCGCATAATATGACCCCTTTAAATATCTTAGCGTGGACACCTGAAATCATAGAAGCTGTCAGTAGAACCACACAGATATGACAGAACTGTAGTTCTGCGTCCTGTTGGCGTAGTGTAAACTGTGTCTTGGATTGGGCTGCAGTCTTCTGGAGTCCTCAGGATGCGACTTTAGCCAGTTGTGAGCTCTTCTTAATGATGCTGGCACTCAGGAATGCTCCGTGGAATGTAATTCTAACTGCCAATCACATGCAGCCCTGCCGTGAGGAGAGAGAGAAAGAGCATTACTGAAGAAATGCAATGTAGATGAGCGTCTGTGCTGTATTATTGAGACCTCCTACATGGGGCATCGCTATAGAGGCTTAAGCTGAAGATCAGTCCTTCGGTTAACCCTACCCTAGTCCCATGCATACTGTTCATGCATACAATAATCGCAAATACCAATCTGACTGATTTGCTGCTGTGCTGAATAGGTTTGGCTCATGCAAATGATGTAATGAGACATGCAGTCAATTAATCGGTTAAAAGGCAATTGCATGTGTGTGTACATTTATTTTTACTGCCAAACTGGTCTGGATAAGTAAGTGAATGTGTGTGTGTGTGTGTGTGTGTGTGTGTGTGAGAGAGTGTGTGTATGGATGTATGGATGTATGGATGGATGGATGGCACCAGTCACAGTGGGAATAAATGAAAGATTTTTCATTTTTGGATGAGTTATTTCTTTAAACGTGCTTTGAAACAGGCTTTTTGTGGACTCATCATGGTCGGAAGTCTGCTCTGACTCCATCTGTTCCACTGGGAAATTCCCAGCACTTGTAACTCTGATTTTAATGATTTAGTGGCCCGTGAGCTGTGCTTTGCTGTTCTTTTGAACTAAACTCTGTTCCCCCTTGTGATTTAGGATGGCCCATGTTCTGCAATTTGATGAACAAACCAGAAAGGTAAAAGATGCCAACATGCAGGACGAAGACACGTTCGAGATCTATGATCCACGCAACCCCGTCAACAAGAGGAGACGAGAGGAGAGCAAAAAACTCATGAAAGAGAAGAAGGCCAGGAGGTGAGGCTGCCCGTCTGGAGGGACTCCTACCATTAGAAATGGTACAACATAAGGCAGATAAGCATTTCTAGCTGAGAAGAATTGTATTAACTGTATGTGGGAGATATCTGCAGACTCTTTATTGAAAAGACATTCATTTCTGTCTACAAATTTTGAGGATGCTTATGATGATGGCAAACATTTATTGTTTTTAACCCATAGAGGAAAGGCATCTTTATGCAAAACAAACCTCTTCATGAACCGGTTTAATCATTCTCTTGAAATGACAGTGTACATTTTCATCACGGTAATAAAATGTATTATTTCTGATATTTCAGCATTGTTATCCACTTTGTGACCTAACTAATACATTTATTAAATTCACTGTCCAACTACACAGACCAAATAACCCTAAAACTGACATCAGTCATAGTAACATAACTGAAGCCAATACAGATAGACGGTAAGGTGGCCATTACTTGACATGAAAATGTATTAACATTTTAAATGTGCACTTATGAGGACTTATTCCTGGACTCCCATTGCTGATAATATGAGAGCATTAGTTTGTTAGACAAGATTGTGGGGTCATGATTGGTTATTATACGGTGTGAAAATACATGCATTGATCCAATATTGTAACAAAATTCATTGCATCCATTATATGATTTAATAATTGATCATGATTTAAAAATTGGCCGTAATGACAATAATAATAGCAAATATGTTGCAAAAGCGACGCATGCTCTCAGACATAGAATGTGCAAGATTGAGGAAATGCACACTTTAAATGAAGAAAGTTGAGTTGGTATTTTCAAGTTTTTTGTTATCAAGTTGTTAGCAGCCCCAATTGGAATATTTGGAGAATATACTTAAAAATGCGCTTTAATGCGCCTTTACTTGATTGTGTTTATTATGTGTTATATGCATTAATCGTTTAATAGCTAATAGTTTCCACCCTTTCTGAATGACATTTTTCATAAAATTATTGTTTCGGTATATTTTCATGATACTCAAATAATTTGCGGATATAAAGGAACGTTTGTTTTATTATTTTAAAAATATTTTTAAAATGTAATTGATTCAATAATAATAATTTCAATGCAATGGCAGCATCTCATATCTATACTTTGTATCATCGGCCATGACGGCCGTCGTAAAAGATAAGCCGTGAAAATGTGCGAAAGCTGGATCCACTCCACATCTGCCGTGAATTGAGCAAGTCCGGACCTCAGAGTTCAACCTGTCCATTAAATAACAGCAGTAATGCAAGACACACATGTCCATCGTGAAGTAAACCAGAGTCAAGCTTGACTCATCCTGCAGCCATACGTCAAAAAAATGTAGTCTGAATCATAGTTTGCACAGCCATTTTTAATTTCCCCAACCAAAACCATCCCATTTGTTTAAAACTGTGGCAAGATAATAAACAGTGCCTATCGTTTTTCCTATCGGTCTCAAATTTAGTTACCAAAGAGCCGAGTCCATTGGCGCTCCTGATGATGCCGGCTGACTGTGGTTTGGTCTAAATGATCTACCACGAGTGTGCGCGACCAGCAGCGCAGTTTGGCCAGCGTGCAACCTTTTACTGCTCCTCTGGGATCACGCTTAAATTTTCATATGGAACAGGAAGGAGAGTTAATGTTACACCATAAGAGCCGCGTGGCCAAAGCCGCTGCAAATTGAATCCAGGTGAGACGCACCAAAGCCAGTGCAGCTACTAGCGCTCTGACTCGCTCTGCTGTGCCTCTGTCACACGGAGACTTTTATAAAACCGCTGGGTCTGCGATTTCAACACATCATTACACCACGTACACGTTCAGGGCAGTTCCTAAACATAACGGGGACTGATCTGATGAATTATGGTGGATGTATGGAAGGAGAGTTGCTGTCTGTAATAATAATAATAATAAATTAATAATAATTTAGAATAAATAAAAAAAACATTTTCAGTGCAAAAGATGGGCTGCTGTCAATAAGAAATGATGTAATGTTGTCAATAAGTATAATATAGTCAAACAAATTAAACAATCATACGACTGAATGAGCAAAATTGTATAATTTGTTTAAAATATTACACTGAAAAAAGGCTTTGAAACAATTTTTACTGTACACTTCACATATACTTGCAAAGAAACAGCAAACATAAAATTGTTGAAGTAGAAAGACTGAAGTGGTATTTTCGTGTACAACGTACTCCAGTAAACTGTTTTATTTACAGCTTTAAAAAATTATTATGTATAGTCTACATTATATTCAACATATTTAATGTGTGACTTTTAAATATGTTTGTGCTCTGAGCAATTTCCATTGGTGACAATTTGTTTCTTGTGTTGACTATTGAAACCGCAATTGTAGATAAAACTTAAAATTTATTTTAATTATTTTATTTAAAATTTTATTTTATACAGAGCCCTGCACATAAAATGAAAAGAAAAAAAAATGATGTCATGGTCACAAATTATTAATTCGTTTACATAACATAATTCCTCAAATCATCGCCATGTTTGATTAATTAATTTCCTTGTTTTAGGTAAATCATGGCCATGTTATACTAATTTGTTCTCTCTTTTTAATTCAGTTCAATTGTGGCCACGATAATAAAGATAATAGTTAAGTCATCATGGGCAAAATTCTTAATGCATATGTGGGAATCTATCATTTAGTTTAATTTAATATTTTATATACATACATATTTTGACATTTTCCAAGATGGATTTTAAGATTATTTTACAAATATTTCATGATTTTTATTTGCATATCTTTTCAAAAAGAACCAGGATGTGCTGTGTTGGTGCTGAGACTGGGTCTTGGTCATGCATTTGACTTTATATTTGAATTTATTTTATTTTATTTTATATTTGTCATCATTTTCAGCCTTACTTCAAAGTGCTAAATCACATCAGCTCTTTTGCAGGTGCCTGAAGAACCCAGTAGTCACACAACTGAGCAGTACTAGAACAATGCCATGTATAGTCTAGTTTTACACACAGATTTTTAGTTTACGGCAGATTGACATGGGATAAAGGCAACAACATTTTGATTTTGTGAACTCTTTAAATGCATTTCATGGGCATGTGGCTAGAACAAAAGCTAGCAAGAAGCACTGTGTGGTATATTGTTTACTTGATGTTTAACCAGAGGCTTTTCAAACTTGATGATTTACATGAGCTTTTGTAGTTGAAGAAACAAGAATATTGGCTCTTACGGTGGACTTTAAGGTGAGAGAAGACAAGACAATGTCACTCTTGCACCACGACACTGAAAAACACTTAACATTCTTACTCGTCGCTGGCCAAGATACAAAATACCCATCATTACTGCTGGTCACATGACTGTGGGAGATTAAATGGAGCAGTAATGTTATTATCTTGCTCACTATCTGCCTCTGCCCTTGTGAATGAGCACCATAAATAGATCACTTAATCCATTTCCCCCGGTCCAGAACAAGACGAATCCTCACTGCCTTTAGGCTCTGTAGAAGCCAAGATCTTTCTGTTCTTTCGCCTTTCTTTCTTTGGCCTCTCTGCTGCAGAAAAATGACTTGTCAGGTGTTCTTATTACACCTTTGGTTTCATTTGAAACTTTTGGTGCAATTATTTTAGGTATCCTGGTTGTTTTCTCGCTGATCACATAGTGGGGTTTTGGAAAATGGGATTGTGTTCTAATTTTGTTTTGGTGACTTAATCTGTTGGAAATGTTATTTTATTTTATTTTTCGTAATTCATTCCAATAACTTAATGCATTCAATCATGTCCACATTATTTAATTCCCTAAGGATAATCAAATAAGTTGCTTCAGCCCAGTAAGTGTTCATCTTGAAATATTACTAACAAGAAAAAAGTTTTTCTTGCGTATACTTTATTTGGTTGGGGTCACGTGACAAGAGTGATGCGAGAAGACTGACACTATGACGACGGATCCAAAAAGCAACTTTGTTAATAAAACGTTCATTTCTTTGTTTAATATAAGTGAGTGTCTTTATTGTTGCTGGGTTTTCAATAAAAAAAATTAACAATGAACCACAAACTAAGCATTCGTTTTAAATAAGGGAAAATAACTTACTTGGGTTACAATGCAAGGTATATCAATCTTATTCATTTTGTTAATAAAAGTTAGATGTTTAATATATGCGAATTTGCCATTGTACTATTTTATGGTTAATGTGTTTTATTTAATAAGATCATATTTAATAAACCACAAACTACAATCGTTTAAGGTAGCTAGGGGGAAATCCATATTTATTTGTGTTAAACACAGGTAAAACATATCCTTATTCATTTCGTTAATAAAAGATCAAAGTTTAATATAGGTGAATGTCATTATACTATTTTATTGTATAGCCTATGTTTTTTGTATTTTTTTTACAACGCGGGTACATCAGTCTTATTCGTTCTGTTCATAAAACGTTTGTTTAATATAAGCGACTCTGACTTTGTCATTGTAGCATTGCTGATGTGTGTTCTTTTTCATTAAGAGTAATATTGAATCAACCTTAAGCATTAATTTTGTTTTAAGAATAGGAAATACTTAAAAGATCAACGTTAAAGATCAAAATAAGTGCAACAGATGTGAGAATGCAAGATTTGTTGCTGCTGAGTTAAACGCTCTCACTCTTTCTCTGCTGTCTCTTTGCTATGTCTGTAGAAATGGTCGTTAATTCCTAATTTGGGTACGGCACAGACATGTTACAGGTAATAATATAATCAAAAAATCATGGCAACAAATTATTTTTTAAGTCAGTTTAATAAGTTGAAACTACTTTCACAGTCAATTTGATTCAACTTAAAGGGATAGTTCACCCAAAAATGAAAATTATGTCATTAATTACTCCCCCTCATGTCGTTCCAAACCCGTAAGACCTTCGTTCATCTTCAGAACACAAATTAAGATATTTTTGATGGAATCTGAGAGCTCTCTGACCCTCCACGTAGCAAGGAGATCGGTAAAATAATCCATGTGACATCAGGGGTTCAATCGTAATTTTACAAAGCTACGAGCATTTTTTTTGTGCCAAAAAAAACAAAAAAAAACGACTTTATTCAACAATTCTGTGTCAGCTGCGCCAAGCGGATACGTTTTCTACATTGTTTGTGCTTTTATCTGAATGAAAACAACATATCCGCATGACGCAGCTGACACAGGACATCATACGTTGTTTACGTTCAGTGGATATTCTCCAAAATGGCGCCAGGGTGATGCGGAGGAGACGAATTGTTGAATAAAGTGAAAAAATAAAGTTTTTTTTTCTTTTGCGCACAAAAAAGTACTCGTAGCTTCGTAAAATTACGGTTGAACCCCTGATGTCACATGGATTATTTTACGGATGTCCTTGTTACGTTTCTGGACCTTGATCGTGTAAGGATTCTTGCTTTCTATAGGGGGCGTCAGAGAGCTCACGGGATGCATCAAAAATATCTTTATTTGTGTTCCGAAGATGAACGAAGTTCTTACGGGTTTGGAACGACATGAGGGCAAGTAATTAATGACAGAATTTTCATTTTTTGGGTGAACTAACCTCATGTTTAACTGTTGCTTCTAGTTGGCTTAGGCTACTTTTTTCAATGAATTTTAATGAATATACAAATTAATAAAATGTTTCCGAAGACAATCACCTATTGCACCTTTAATTTATTTTTAACACCGCACCCCCATTTTTTCGTGGGCTACATGCCAGTGGGTGCTGCAGTACCCTCGGCACACCTACTTCCCGCGGTAATGGACACATGTACAAATGACCTGAAGGTGGACGCTTTTAAAATTATACTAAAAGGCCTTTTGCTTGCTGTAAAAGTAAAGACTATCAATCAGAAGACAGAAGCATGCAGTGGATTGTGAACAACAGGTTTTTCAGTAAAGTTTTAACTGAGCAGCCTCATAACACTGAAGGGATTCACTTGGAAGCCTGAGTGATATTACCCATGAATCATTTGCTCCTGACGGAAATTATGTTCATCTAAACAGGACTACAGTCTGTGTCTCTCCATCCAACACAGTCTGATAACAATCAACTGAAGGGCCGCTAATTGTGTTATAAAGCATAACGGAGACTTCAGAGAGATGATTTCATCTGTCAAGCACAAGAGGTAGATGTCAAGAGGTCTACGTTTCTGACTGAACCTCAGACAGTGTGAAGTAAACCGTCATGTGCTATTTAGCATTACCTTGGCAGATCCGGTGTGTTTGCAGTCCACAATCCACGTTAACATTTAATGCAATTAAATTTATACTGTCCTAGCTCAATTCACGTTTAGTTCCTCCTCTTTTATAGTTTTGTTCCTTTTAGATTCAGTGGTTTTAGCATAAAACAATGTACAATTGTACAACAAAACAGTTCAACATAAAGTTAGAACCTGTTTGTTAGACTCAACATAAAGTTAGACCCTGTTGAGTTTGTCTTTCTAATCTTTTATCAGAATTGAATCTCTCGTTCTTCTTCTGAAACAACTTTCCTTTTTGACTGACATTGCCAAGACCTCTTAGTTTCAACCCATTCCCTCCAACCACCATTAAATGACAAAGACTGCGACAGGTTTAGGCTGCTGCCACTTTAAGACGGAAGGCACAGATCTAATATATTGACAAGCATTCGACAAGCATTTTCCCTGCTGTTCATGTTCACTTAAGACATAACTGAGTGCGTCTTTTGCCGTTCAGTACACTTTAAAACACTTTTTTAGTATTGAGGCAGGGGACTGTATATTATGACCGTCATTATACAGGATTTAAATGATTTGGACTATGCTGGATGTCACTGACCCTCAGTTCCGGAAATTAGTTTGGGCCAGTCACCTGAGCTGTAAATGCCACAGGAAAATGACATCATGACAGAGCTGATTGGCTGATGGCTACACAAGAACTCACACAGTCACAAACGCTTCTCCTGAGGAAGATTTTAGACGGGGAAGACTTGTAAATATGTAGTTCTCACTGATTTTTACGTCCACACAATAAAAGTCAATGGAGTCCAATATATATATATATTTGGACCCCATTGACTTTCACTAAATGGACAAACTGCAGAAACCGTCTGATGGCCGCTGGTAAAACCATCCAGTGGGCATCTCATTAAGAATCTGTCACTGGAATGAAATCTGTCAGTAGCAGCAGTGGTGGTGCCAACCGCAGCGTCAGTGAGTGAAATCTGATAGTGTGTAATGATTGAACCATCAACAAAAACACATTCATTTTCCCTCCTGTACTCGCCAGACCTCTGGATCCATGGTGCACTGCTCATGAAGACCTTGGTACTGAAGGAATTTGACGAGACCGATCTGGAATGAATATTATTTCCCGAAAATTTTAAAGCATAGAAAGGAACCAGTCAAAACAATAAATTAAGCCCAAGTCTTCAATCAAGACCAAGGTTAAACTCTAAAAAGGAAACCTCAAAAATATTTTACCTCGGACTGAACGACATTTTGCATTGAATTACACCCTGGATGGTTGTTATCTTTAAAGCATAGAAAGGAACCAGTCAAAACAATAAATTAAGCCCAAGTCGTCAAGGTTAAACTCTAAAAAGGAAACCTCAAAAATATTTTACCGCGGACTGAACGACATTTTGCATTGAATTACCCCCTGGATGGTTGTTATCTAACCTTGCAGTCAGCGACTGTAATAATAATTCCATTTAAGGCCTGCCTGAATGTATACTGTGGGAGACCAGCGAATCTTGGGGCAAGGAAAAACCCTGAACAAATTATTAACCAATGAAGCAATCTTAACTCTTCAACATGGGCTGAACTTTGTCATCATCTCACCTGACACATAAATATAAACATTTGAGTCGCTTTCATGGATTATTCATTAGTTTCTATTATTAAACCTCCCAAATGTTGGATATTCTGGAGTTATGATGAAGCTCCTCATGTCTGAGACCATTCAAGAGGCCACGTTTGGGCGGCGTGCAAGACTGCCGGGGAGGAAACGCGCTGGTCTGCTTCTTATTTTCATACCTTTTTGAAAAACATGTCTGTGTGCTGCCTCGGAAGAGATGTTTGAAGTACAGTCACATTAATCCACATCTTGAACGCTGACATTTTCTTCATAGCTTCGCCAAAGATAGAAATGGTGTTGTTTGGAGGGTCGGTGTCACCAGCATTGGATTCTCACCCAAACGCAGCAGACAATTATTTTAACAGTCCAGTTTCCAGTGAGAGCTTCTGGAGAAGTTAGTTCAAAGATATAGTTCACCTAACAATCTAAAGTTCTGTCATCATTTATTTACCCTCATGTCATTCCAAATCTGCATGACTTTCTTTCTTCTGCAGAGCACAAATTTTTTTTTTTGTTCTGGTTATTTTGACCTGGAGAGGATTTTTTTCATTTAATTTTTTTTTTTCAAAAATGCTAGCTAATATTATCCCATTGGACAAAACTTACTGCCTTTGGGCAACAACTTCCCACAATTTATTTGATAATTCATGTACTTTTCTGGGATTTTCCCCCAACACTTTTGAAAATTAACCATGGTTTTTCTACAAATAAAACCAAAAAACATGGTTACTATAATTAAACCATGGTAACCACAAACTAGCCGTGGTTTTGATACACTAGCCATAGTTTAACCATGGTATTTGTAGTAAAACTGTGGTTATACAAATGGTAATCAATGCACAAAACAACCATGGTTACTACATTTTAACTATAATAAAACCATGGTTATTTTTCATAAGGGACCTTGTTACGCTTGTGGTGTACTTGTGGGATACAACAATTGCTTTTTTTTTGCTGTTTCATGTTTTTGGATTCAAGCTTTTTATCAACTTCAAATTAACACCGGTTGCATATTTATTTTTGAACTGATTGATTGTAGACCTCATTGATCTGAGATTATTATGCACCTCAGTTTTTGAGTGTTTTGCCAAAAATGGTCTACAAATAATGTTTTTTGTTTGTTAATTAATTAAATCATTCATTCATTTATTCATGTGCATAAGCTCCGATCAATAAACAACCAATAAACCTAAAAAAAAAATTGAAAGAAAGAAAGCTGACTAGAACATTGAATCCAAGATTTGGTGATAATATAGCATAATGAGAGATTTACAAGCAAGTTTTAAAAGGCTGGTCATTTTTGACTAGGACCACCAAATGTGCTAAAGGATTGAAGCACAAGGGTTAAATGGGGTTCAATCAGTGTTTTTTGGACCCTATTGATTTTGATTACCTGGACAGAAGCAGCTGAAACATTGTTCATTTCTTGTTTTGTGTTCCACAGAAGAAAGTAAGTTATACATTGACAATATCTTGACATTGACGCTCCCAGATTACCCAAGATGGACATCTGCACCCTCACTGATGCTTGTATAAGTACTGGACTCTAGATGTCTCCATAAGCCATCTTTCGCTTGAGCGCTAGGGTCAATCATTAAAATCAAGTATACCTCTTAGAGGACTGTAACCTTTTTGTTTTTTGTTTCGCCGTACTGCAGTTTGGTAGGAATGGAATATTGTTTGCTTATTCAGAACTAACTACCTTTGTGTAATGCTGTGCATGAGCTGTTTTTCAGCTGTTCTCTTGCTGTGTTATTGTCATCAGGTTGAGATGAGGTCAACACAAATGTTGCACTAGGATACCATGGACACATACTGTAGCTCAAAGCGGCTGTGTCTGGATCGGAGGCTACTGGAAGGTGTGCATCCTTTACTGGAATCAAATTTCAGTAAAATATCTTCTCTCGCATCATGTTACCTAAATGTCATGGTTTTCCTTTTTAATAGACTTTTATAGAGAGCATAACAGTGAATTTAAGAATAAAAGTACTGTATTTTTCCAATATCTTCAATTAAGACTTCAGTCCTAACCAAACTAACCAGCTCCGAGATGAATCAAGTTACATTTATTTTTGAAGTATTATGAATGTGACTGTATACTAAAGCTTTGTATCATTTGATATATTGATATTTGACATTTTAGTTTTAGTAATTTTATGTTTTTGAAATTGATTTTTATTTCTATTTAGCTGTAATTAATTTCAATTAATTCAATTAATTTATTTATTTCAGTGTTAATTTAAGTAATTTTAGTACTCCTTTAGTCATTTTTTTTCTGATTGGTGTCAAGGCAAAATTTAAGTTTACAAATTAAAGTTTTAATTTCATTTCCATTTCATTTCAATTAATTAATTTATTTTAGTTCTTGCATTTGTATTAATAACAACATTGATCCCATATAGCATTGCGAATCACAAACTGTTTCAGATGTCAATAAAGTATAAAAAGCATTATTTTAGAAGTTTATTGCAAAATATTCTCTATATCCGTTATGGGAGTGGGCAGTCAAAACTAAGGTCTGTTGCACTGTTACACATTTCCAGGGTAAACATTCTTTTCAAAGATTCTGTGATTTGTGGATGTCTCTTCAGGATAATGAGTGCTTGGAATTGGTCTATTTAGTATAATTTAATATCATTTTTAGCTAGTAAATTTGAATTCACACTGACAGAAATTGACTAGGATTTGACTTCTGAAACGTTATCGTGTGAGGGTCTCTGTCAGAGGGTTTCAATCCCCTTTCTGAAACATTTGCCTCTGGTTCTTTAAGGCAGATTAGCCCCAGCTGTGTGTAACCTGGATGGCCTGTGTGCAGTGGACCGAGCCCTGGGTCAAAGGATAAAAAAAGGCTGATGGCCAGGAAACAACTGGCTGCTTATCTGCTATTTGCTGTCAAGGAAACACCTTAATTTGTACACTTCCAGCTTCTCTCCACACATTTTTGTTCACGTTCACTCAGGCACATCCAGCCCCCTGCAGTGCTTCTCAGCTGTCTTCTCCGGTCCATTCTCATTGTTTACTCTAAAGATGGGCACCATCACTCAACAGCACTTTAGTTCCTCAGCGACTTTTATTAGTAATGGAAAATCAATTAGTTTCGTAGTTGTTTTGCAAACTAATACACTATATATTGGTACTGGTACAAATGTGGTTTGTACCAGAGGTTGGGGTTAGAGTCTCTTTTGTTCAGACTTTATTGACTTTTCACAGTATATTTAGAGGCAGGTAGGTATTGACACTGGTTCAAGTCTGACAGTTTTTTGTAAGCTGTTAGTGTTTGATTCATTAAAAAAGAACTGAATTACTGGGTTGTTTGCAGTTGTGTGCAGTACAGCGGTGTTGCAGTTCCATACTTTGTTTTAGTATGGCGTCTTTTAGTTCCGGTGTTATTTTAAAAACAGAACAGGTTCTGAATAAGCTATTTTAAGTAGGCTATGGTGATTCTCCACCATAGTTAAAACTGCCGACATGTTTGTTGCTAGAGACCTGAATAATAGAGTGCTTACTCTGGTTCCCTCAACAGGATTTTTCCATTGGCTTTTGGATTAATAGAGAAATAGAGCGAGAAAACTTTGATATTTAATGAACATGTTTTGTTCCTCAAGATAATCTTAAAGGGGTGGTTCAGTGGGTTTTTTCTAGGCTTGATTGTGTTTATGGGGTGCAGTCTAACATGTGTTAATGCTTCGTTTTTTAAAAAACACATTATTTTTCACATAATTTACCTTTATTCCACACCACTCTGTCCCTTTAAGAAACACGCTGATCATTTCCTTCTTTTATGAAGCCCCTCCCTCAGAAATAGGCGATGGTCTCTGATTGGTCAGCAAGCCCAGTGTGTTGTGATTGGCTAAACCACCTTTAGTGCGCGTCTAAACGTCCCGCTCCTCACCTCAGTGGCTTGTGCTCCGGTTGTATTGTAAACAAAGGCGTCGTTAATATCGCTTATCAGTTTGAGGCCGATTGAGAAGCAGAGGATATTATTGAAGAGGATTGTGCAGAACCTGTGCAAGCACGGCTTTTAATGATAGGCCTATGTTTTTTGCTTGTTGTTGTCTCATACTTTTAGATACGCTGTTATTTGTAAATGCTACTGCTTATGTTAGCTTTTAATATACGGTATTATCCTGATTAAAGCTTTAATACAGTACAGCAACTGTCCATGTTTAACGCTTCTCATAGCTATGTGAAAATAAGTGTATAATTGGAACAGTTCATTGTTGGAGCTGAGCTGAATGAGAGAGAGAGACATGCAGAGCATGTGCAGAGCAGGGGGACGCGAGGAACAGTATTGAGAACCGCTGCTTTTGAACATTGATTTTGAAACCTGTGAATCCATTAGAATCGTTAGAAGACAGAATCGCGATTCATATATGAATAGATTTTTACGTGCACCTCTATTTTTATTTGCACCTCCTCTTCTCTAAAGCAGCGCAGCATGGCCTCGCCCCCTTTGCTGCCTTTTCCCAGGGGCGGGGTTTATCTGGGTTTGTTACGTCACAAACCCGGGAAGTAACTTGTTGTAGTCCCTACCAGCCGTTTTTGTAGGCATTAAACTGCCAGAATTTTAAAAGACCATATCTCCGTTTGCATTGAACTTTCAGCTTCGTAACTTTGCAGATATTGTTTATGCTCAAACAGCAACATTACACACTAACTAAGGTTTAAAAAGTGAAATCGCAATGAACCACCCCTTTAACGGCAGAGTTTATGTCAGACATTTAACCACAAACCAATTTTTTTTAAAAAACAATTGACTCTGAGATAATGGAACCAAAATTGCAAAAATGCAAACTCGTTTCCAGAATTTAGAACTCATCCTAGTTGCACTTTGGCAAATTGCCACAGGCATACAGATTTTTACAGGAAACTCTATCGCCCCCTTGAGTACTGGAGTGTGTTACTGTCACAGTAATACAATGAGGACGAGGAGATTGTGCAGCAGCAAAACACTGGCCATCTGCATTTGCATTCTTTCGTGCATGTGTTTCTGGCTGTAGGGTTGAAGTTAGGAAATGAGTGGCAAATGCTTCTTTTCATTGCTCCAGGATTGAAAATAAAGAGTGTAGGAACGTCACATGTGAGAGTTTTACAAAAGGAGGTTTACTTCTAGCCACAAAAGTGATATGGAGATAAGATCGACAGAATAATGGAAGAGCAGACGTGTCAATACAGTTGAGTTGACCAGAATCCGCACCTGCCAACATGCTTTAGCTCCCATAATGCCAGATCTGTTTTACTTTTTCCTCTCTACTGACCCCTGAAATCAACCTAACAGTAAGACATGCAGAATGGCATAGGGTAGTCTAAATGTTCCTCAGAAAACCCCAGTCTGCTTTTCTCGAGTCAGAATAATAGTGCAAAGGCATTTAGAGGGTGCAGGGCAGCAGGTCCTCTTCATTTCATACCGTCCCCGTCTATTCCATTAGCAACATGTGCTTAGAGTGGAAGACATTACACTCCCTCACCCTCTCCTTTTTTTTTACCGCCATATTTTAGCCTAAGTGATTGGTTATTGATTTGCAGTACAGTTAATCTACTTACCTGCATTCTTCTCAAAGTCAGTAAAACATATCATCAAAAATGAGACATCGAGGTGACCTTGGACTTGTACATTGCTTGTACAGCAGTGTTCATTTTTGATCAGGCCATGCTAAAGGAATAGCTGTGTCATCATCTCATCCTCATGCCACAAATGAACACAAAATGTTACCAATCAAATGAAATTAGTGTTGACAATATTCATTTTTGCACTGCAGTAGTAGTGTTTAAGTATATTTACACAGACTGTTTAATGCAGCTCAGAGGTGGCATGAATGCATTTACATTGTATTTACAGCTTATGTTTCAATATAACATTCTGAATATAGAAATGATTCAGGAACAAAGCAAGTGACTGCCTTCATGAATGCGTCATTGAATCATTCACTCAACTGATTTTCAAATTAATTTAGCAAGAAAACTCCAATGTTCAGAGACATGCGCTTCTGCTCTGGCTTTGTTTGAAACTATCTTTGTTGCCGAAACAGCAAAAACGAGTACAATATTGACTATATTTGTCTAAAAAAATGTTTTTAATGGTTGTGTAAAATCAGAATCATATTTGCAATCAAGCTATTTTTTGTTTGATATTGCTAATCTATATCATATGTGATGAATATAAAACAAGAACTCATACATATCTTGAACTGAGGGTCATTTTTGTTTATTTTATATGCATTTTTGCCCCAAGCCTCCATTAGTTTAAGACCCTTTAATCCATCCATATTTGCACCATTTAAAGCGGCATATTTAGTGTGAGATCTCTGGCTCATTCAAACTAAGAATGATAAGTAAAAAGATAACTTTAACAGCAACTATAGTAGCATTCATGATAATGTTCTGTTTATGATAAGCGTGCTGCATTTACCGCTTTAAATGCTTGAGATCTTAGTCCGGTGTATTTTGATAGGCTGTCAATGATTTTATAATTTATCAGTTGGAAAAGTTATTCTGAAAGTGATTCTAATGATTTTGTTCCTCTGTTTCGATATTGGAATAACTGTGGTGTGGACTTCCTTTGCCCTTTGTGGGAATGGGCCTTTATCATGAATATCATGAATATCACTAATTTTATGGTGCATTTTGTTCTTTTCAGAGCTTAACAGTAACAATGAATTCTCTTTTTGTGTTTAAGAGAAAAACAGCATACTAGTTTGAAACAACATGAAGGAATAAATTATGACTGAATTTTCATTTTTAGGTGAGCTATCTTTTTACCACAATGCTGAGCTTTTTGTCCCACATGTGAAATAGAGTTTCCCAGTGTATTTTGAGAAAGCTCTACCCGCTTACTCTTCCTAAAGGTAAGAGCATGCTCTGTTAATGTGAAGCAAGACTGATGCTGTCCAGCTTGTCGGCCCAGTAGCCATTTGGCTTTGATCTTCTCTAAAGTCCTGCAATATGGCAGTCAGCTGTGGGAAAGAAGCTGGGATCCGAATCCAGGAGAGCCTCTGGAAGGAGCTCAGCAGATAGCAGTTGATGATGACATGACCCTCCAACCTCGGGGCAACATTCCTTCGTGTCATTCCTCCAGCGTGGGTGCAGTGTCTCCAGCAACACCATCTGGGCTGTTGGCGGAAGCTTGTTTGTTCAAACCAAATTCTGTCGGAACACTTGAGATGCTCTCAGTGGGGCTGGGAAAACCTGGTGGCGATTCTTGTTCCTGGCGAAGAGCTGTTTTTCATTTGCTCGTTATTTCTCACACCTCATCATATCGGCTTCTAGTGCATCTGATTCATTAACAGCCGAAGCCTTGTAGATCATGAAGCTGTGGTCTGGGATTTTCCTGCTGCATATCTGCTGCTGTATCTTTACAGAAGCAGACTATGGGAGCTCGCGGCTTTTCAGTTGCCACAGATCAAAACCAGCCCTGTGTGATTTATCTAGAAAACGGTTGCTCAAGTAGAGCCAAAATTCTTTGAAGCACATCATGAATTCTCTAAAAGGTTCCCAGACATGTTCCTGTGTGCCATTTAGTACTTACAAGTGCACGTGACCCCATGTGGATCTGGATTTGTGGAAGTTACAGTGCTGTTTGAAGAGATTTATCTTTCTTGATTGGCATCACTGGGATACAGTACCAGCATGATGCAGATGGCGTCAGTCGAGCTGAAGTAAAATTAGACAAGAGAATATAAGGGGATTGTTCACCTAAAAATTCTGTCATTTACTCACACACAAGACTTTTAACTATTTTTGTCCATACAAAGAATGGGGTCCAAAACTAAATATTTGGACTTTCATTGATGGTATGGACAAAATGACAGTTTTTTGTTTTCTTCTGTGTTCTGCAAATGAAAATGATAGAGGTTTGAAACGACTTGAGGGTGAGTAAATGATGAGTAACTGATGAGTAAATGATGACACTGTTTTAATTTTAGGTGAACTATCTTGCAGTCATGCATTTTATGTCCCCGCTATGAATACTACTAACATCTGTTATCAGTCTCTATAATTAACTGTCTATTTAAAGAAGAATCCTCTTTGAGTTGGTACATTCTGGTTCTCATCCCTTTCACACCTTTTTATCAAAACCACCTCTGATGTGCTAATGAGTTTGAAGCACCCTGTTCTTGGAAAGCACTTGTGCTGATATTTTCCCTCTGCCTTTAATGGGTTACAAAGCTTGATCAGTATCAGAATCACAGAATTTAAGTGTATATCCTTGTTCCAAAACCCATGGAGCTGCCTCAGCTACTTCCTACATAGAAATGCATTAAAAATAGATATGTAGATAGGAGTGCAATGCAAATGAACAGAAGCCATAATCCATCAGATTAGTTCATAACTTTGAAGTTGTGATTTAATGGAAGTAGCAACCATTTACTTCTTCCATATGGTGACATATATCCAAGTGAAATGGATTAGAAAACAGTGTAGGGTGGGACTTGGTTTTATCCATCAGTTGCTGATTAGAAAGAGGCAGATCTCAGTGCAGGCTTGCAGTCAATTATAAGAAAGGGGCGGGGTTTATGCAGACTAAATGATTGGTGAGATTCTGCATACATCACCATAATGACTTTAAAGGTTGTGACACATCACGCCGACAGTCGGACAATGTCAGGCCACCGAGTGTCTGTCAGCCCTGTGTGTTCCACACCTTTGACATTAGTTTTGGTTTCTTATTTTTTTAATGATGAATACAGATTTCCACTTCAGTTCTGCCACCTGCAGTTATTTTCTCTCATATAGGTGCAGAACATACATGCTAGTTGGCTGACTGTAGTCTTCCCAGTGTGTTCGAATGCAACTTTTATTTTAATTTTTTTGGCATTTTTGCTTTTTTATTTTGATGGTAGAGTTGAGTAACAAAAGGCAGCGAAGTGGGAGAGAGAGTGGGGGCAGGATCAGGAAAGGTCCACGAGCCGGGACTCGAACTTGGGACGCCCGTAGTGCAACGGCACTAAATGTCGGCGTATATAAAAAGCCCAGACATAGGCAAGGCGAGGCGACAAAATAACCTGTTTTCGTCACTCATAGTTCTTTGATGTTGGCTTGGTGTATCATGACTTAAACCTGACTTTTAACTTAACATGCTGTTCAGGAACGCAACAATGCACAGTGTAAATAGCCTCTAAGGTAGGTGATTTAGGTGAGGTAGGTAGGCTAAGTGAAATGAAACTTCATAAATGACATTGGCAGCAACTCTGGGTGTCAAGTGATTTCAACAGAATTAAGTTGCTAAGGTAACAACACATTAACATACACAAAAATTCCCAGCACACACAAATATTGGATAAAATAATCAATTTATAATAAGGTGACCATACGTGCCACTTCCCGGGGACACATTCTGCCCAGGATTTCTAAATTGCCTAAAATAACCAGGTGTTGGCTGTTTGCACAGTGCCGATCGATCGTTGTATGACATCAAAGTACCGCAAGAGCTAAAGAGACCATAGCAGATGGCTCCTTATGTTTTCGAATCGCTCTCGCAGTACTTCGATGTCATACAACAATTGATCAGTGCAGTGCAAACAGCCAACACCTGGTTACATTAGGCAATTTAGAAATCCTGGGCAGAATGTGTCTCCGGGAGTGGCACGCCTGGTCACCTTAATTTATAATAAAATTGAACTATTTTATCAATACCTTTTGGTTTTGAACAACACATAAAGTATAAAACCAGTATGTCTGCCATCTTGTTTTTTCCACTATAATCCAATTGCAATGCATTCTGGGATTTCCTTATCTTTGGTCAAACAAGGTATCTTAGTATTTACTTTTGGACCAGCCAAGAACACAACTTAAATGCTGTTTGTTTAGGGAGCTCACTAGGTTTTGGAACAGAGCTATTGTTATTTGGCATTGTTATAGTCTTCCGCACATGAGCCAGAACTGAAAGTTTGTCTCGAAAGCTTGTTTATTCTGCCTAATCTGTTATAAACCCAATGTGCAAATATTTTAAGTGTGATACAGAAGGCTGGTTTTGTGTTTGAGCTCGAAACTGTCATCCTTAGCACTCTTTAGTGAAGAAGATCACATCACCGGCAAGTCTACCTTAGGGTAAGACCACATAGGGACAGCATTAAACCAGACCCCCTGAGGTCAGGAACTTTCAGGCAAAACGCTCAGCCACATACTCCCAAGTAAACAAAGCCTTTGTTCCTCTCTGAGAACCTTCAAAGATAAACATCTGTTTTGGGTAAGTACAAAATGCAAGTGCAATCTTGCCATCAGCATGTCTTTGATCACCATTGCCTTATGCACATCCCCCTTACGCTAACAATGAGAACACTCGGCTCTTGGGGGCGCGAAACCAAATGCTGTTCACAACATGTTGCCATCGACAGAAATGTGTTGATGTTCATTCATGCAGTTGTAACATAACGGCTTTAAACTAGCCATTGTTTGGCTTCCATGCATACATAGGGCTGCCTTGTTATGCTATATCATTATTTCGTTTGACATCTCAGTCTGTCTCTTTAGTTTACAAAGAGATAAAGCATGGAATTGTTTCTTGGCAAGTGTCTCCGCTGTCTTGCGTCGTCTTTGTTGTGGCTATGCTGAGAGTCGACATGTAAACAGCCGAATTGTAGCTGACAGTTGCAGCCAGCTGCTAAGACGTTCTTAATCTTCTCTCGGTCTCGGTTTCAATCGCTCTCTCTCTTTTTCCAAGTAAACGAGACAGAAGCCCAAGCAGTCTTTCAGGTATTCAAAAGCAGTTGCTTTAGATAAAACAGAGCAGCTAGTACCTGTACTCTGTAATTCATTAGCATTAGCATCACGCCAAGTAGGGCATAGGTGTTCAAATAGCATAACTGGTGGGTTTTTGAAAAGCAAAAATTCATTCATTTTGGCCATAGACCTTAAGCAGAGTAGCAAATTTGGACAGGAATGGAAACAAGGCTGTGAGGGATAGAAGTAAATGCTTTGTACAAACTGATTCTACTGTTGTTTAACAACATAGCAAATGTTCAGTTGACAAAAAATATATATTAAAAAAAATTCAGTAGTCAAAAACTCCATAAAACAATTTTGCCATTGTAAAGACTAGGGTAACTCCATCCCTCACAACCTCGTTTTCACCTGTGGTAAATTCAATATGGTGTCTAACCTGACTAAGGTCTATAGTGAAAATTTAGTTACATACAGGTGCATCTCAATAAATTAGAATGTCGTGGAAAAGTTCATTTATTTCAGTAATTCAACACATTGTGAAACTCATGCGACATTCTAATTTATTGAGATGCACCTGTATACTCTCACCTAATCCTTGATGAAATACAAGATTGTTAATTAAGGAATAATGTACTGTCAGATGGTCATTATCGCAAATTATAAATAAATAATTATTTCACCTGTTATGTGGCTACCCACAAAATAAGTAAATACACTGACCTGAAATGTTATGAGTTATTTTATAATAATATCTTAAAGCTTGCATCTGGAAAAAACAAGATGACCACTGCAAGAATATTGCAGTAATATTAATACTGAAGTCCTCTGAGGTCATTTTCACTGTGGTTGTTAAAGGATTAGTCATTTCAGCATTTAGCAATATCTTCTTGTGTGTTTGATGAAAGAAAGCAAGTCTTTTGGGTTTGGAATGACACAAGGGTGAGTAAATGATGACAGAATTTTCCTTTAATGAAAGAGCCCGTTGTTCTCAGGCAGTAAACTCATTTAGATATACTTAAGCCATTTGTGGGAGACCACAGGAAAGAACATCTAAGCAAACACAACCCTTTTAAAGTCATTTTATTCAGGATCCATTACATATTGTTGGATTCACCAAGGGTACAAGCCAAAGGACTGAGAATGTTAAAGTTACTATGGGAATATTTTTGTCCTTACCCTTTGACACCATTTACCATTATTTATTATTATTATTTTTGTGAGCACTGGCCCTCGAGAAACAGTGCAGTAATATCATATCAACATACACACACTCAAACGCACCGACTCACACAAAAGCATTCTGACGTAGGTTTAAGAGCGCTCTAGTAGCAAATAAGACACATTCAAACTCACATTTTACCAAGACTAAAACAAGATCGTGAAGGGTGTTATTCCACTGCATCGATTTCACTAGACTAGATTTCAGTTTGCATGCAGTGAAACATACATAAGACAAGTGACACATGGCAATAAATTAGCATATAATTTACAAATGAAAAAAAAAAAAAATTAGTAACAGTGTACCAACATTAATAATACTGAATATAAAATGTAAGTAACTATTCACAAAAAATGCAAAACTCTCTTCTATAGGTACAGGTTAAACAATGTGACATTCAAAGACACAAGTTCACAGCGATCAGTACCATTTTCATTGAGTGTCTTATTGAGAGTCCGTGTCCCAAAGCCAGTAAACTTGTACTTCAAGCCTTAGGATTTTACAGGATGCTCAGCATGTTGGGCCTACAGTTCCGCTGTTCAATGTTCACTGTTGAATAATCCCAGTATAAACATTTTATAATACATAATCGATTGATATTGTGTTTGTGGCTACAAAAGAGTAGCAGCAGCAAAAGTAGAATGGTTGTATGATTAAAAAAACATAGAAATGTTCCATAACTCCTCAATTTCAATAATCTATTGTGTCCCGTAACAAAGGTGAGATCTAAAATTGATGCTCTATCATTTGATGTTCCCTTGGCTAAGAGAGAGCAGGGTTAAGTCACTCAGTCATGGATGAGGGAAAAATGCAACATGGAGTTGATGGAAAGTTTACAAACATAAACCAATGTGAAGTAAAAGGACAGAAAGAAAGACAGACAAAAGCTTTGTTCCAAAACCTAGCAAGCTGCTTTTCTTTGTGTGGGTTCGTCAGCTGCTTTCCATGTCAAGAAACATGACTTAGGCAAGTATGCTAACATGCTGTCCTGTTGAACATACTTAGCATGTGTCAACGTTAAGAATGCGACGTGGTCCAACATGTTTTGTAATGCAACGTAAAATCAAGCTTAGCTAGAATTTGCCATCGACAAAGTGTGGTTGTGTAGAGTATATTTCAGGCATAAAGCAGCATCGTAACGGGAATAGGACCTGTCGACTGACTGATTTGAAACACTGTGTAGGCAACAACCCCACATGCCACACAAATAGCATTCGTAAAGTGCACAGTAAACATGACGCACAATTGATTCCAGTAGCTAAGCTAACGACACAATGGTCCAACAAGCATAAAAATGCATAGCACATATTTTTCACTTTGTCTGACACTGAGCAATGCATTCTGGGATTGCCTTTACAAAAGAAATGTGATTCCGCCTTTACATTTGTTAAAAAAACAAGGTCTCATAAAAAGGAACAGCCTACTTTTTGGAACGACCGTTGCACCAGAAAGACCTATGATGCCTTAAAAAGATGTTCTATGCAGGGAGCTCACTAGGATTTGGAACAGAGCTAAAGTATTCTTGGTTTTCTGTCAGATCGCATACCCAGAATGCATCAAGGTCTTATAGCACCATGGGGCCAGAAGAGCCACCCACTCAAAAGATGAGCGGAAGAAGGGCAGTGGAACAAACAGTCCTCCACTGAGGAAAGAAAAGCACCATTGAGTGTGGAGGGTTTAAGAGTGTGGGTTGGAAGCACTGTGATCTCAGGGAAGGAGGAAGAGGGGGTGTTTTGGAGGTAGTCGATGGCAGACCGGATCTGTGGGGTCTGGCAGGTTACCCAGGCACTGGCCCTTCACTTAACTTTACTAATGCATCAGCATCACAGACCTGGAGATCTCCAAGCAAGTCATCCCTGTGCTGATGGATTGTCTGTGTATTCTGCTGATAATGTGGCGGAGTGTGGCTGCAGCACACATTTTATGTGAAAATTATTGCGTCTGGAACATGCCGGTCCCCGGAACAGACACATAGATGTCAGAACCCAAGAATTTAAAGCAGAATATGGATCGATAAAGCAGAATCACGTCAGAATCGCAATTAATGTCTCTCTGGTGTCCACAATAATTCTAGAGACACAATAGTAGAAACGTCCCTTTGGAACTGATCTGATTTTCAGGCCTTGTTCAAGTGTCAGACAATGGTGGAATTCTTTGGCCTGTGGCCATGTGATTCAGCTCAGTAAAACAGGTGGCTAACTCAACTGAACATCTGGACTCTGAAGCTCTAATTGAGATTTCTTCTGCACAAATTCAGCACCAAAGCACCCAATCACACTACCCTGTTTGTCTTTGGCCCTTGGGTCTCTATCTTACGTTCAAAAGTTATTGTCAAAACAACTTTAGTTTATAAGTTTAGAAGTTCCTCAACTGGTAGAGCCTGGCTCAAGCCATACCAAGGTCAAGGGTTGTAACCTATGAATGCAATGGAAGTTGCTCTGGAAAAAAGCATTTGCCAAGTGAATAAATGTACACAGAAGTTCCAAGTTACGGATTTCAATTAAACCACATGTATATCTAGTACGATCTCCATCTAGCCGCAAAGAGAAACAGGTCAACCTGAACAACATTGCCTAACCATCTAGGGGTGTCCAATCCTGCTCCGGGAGGGCCACTGTCCTACACTGGCTGTGTTCCACTTCGTCTTTTATGCCCTTCCCTGGCTAACCTCCATCAGTCTCATTGATTCGGATGTACATCATTGATCATGTTGCACGAGTGCCCACTACTGGCAGAATCATCGCAATGGGCTAAAATGGAACGTGCTAAACCCTTGATCAATTGGAATCTGCTATGGAGTTGATTTATTTACATTTTCCCCCCTTACAAATTAGTTTTATGCAGCATATGTGTACACGTATGCTTGGACTGTTTTTAATATTTGAAAAATAATTATTATATCAGAGTTGTGGGGGTAAATTAAACACGATCTGAGGTGACGTCACAATCCTGTTGCATTCTGGTACATGGAGCTGCCTGAAGTGTACACTAAGCACCCTTAGTAAAAATCGAGGGGTTGAGGCTCTCTATAAACCTCCCTTGTTGACTTAACAAAGTAGAACGCACTTTAAAATGGCAGAGGGGATTCGCCTGAGGGGAAGTGCTTAGAGAAGTTTGCAAGTGTTCGACTAAAAGCGAAGTGGAATGCAGCCAGGTTTCAGCTCCTATGCCAATTAAACACACCTAATTAGGATCTTCAGGATGACTAGAAACTTCCAGACATGTGTGTTGGGGCAGGTAGGCGCTAAACTCTGTAGGATATTGACCCTTACAGGAGTAGGATTGGCCACTCCTGGTCTGTACTTTTAATCAAAAACCAAGTCAATTCAGCCTATACCAACCCTGCTCATGGAGGGCTACCATCCCACAGAGTTTAGTTAAAATAACAGGCAGGTGTGTTGGAGCAGGTTGGAACTGAAGTCTGCAGTTCTCCAGGAGCAGGATTGGTTACCCCCGATCTATACTACTTTGATTTTAGGAGTGAAAAATATCATTTGGGTGGAAAATTTGGATTGTTATTTTTACCTTAAACCTAATGCATGTTGCAGTCACCAAGTTTCAGTACTATCCATGTTTGGAAATGTTCCTATCAGACTGCTGTATCGGATGCCGGATCACATGAATGACAGTGTCTGCACTCCGGTTGTTGGTTACGGTACTTTGTCACACCATCAACAGTCTCTGACACTCATGTTGCCTCAAATCACCAACTCTTATTCAAAACAAATGACTTCCAATCGATCCGATGCTGCCAGTGTGAGCAATCATTGTTGGTTTGAATGTTCCAGAATGTAATGTTGCCAACAGAACCATGTTAGGAGTGTGTATGCAAGACCCAGGGTTATACCAATGTCCCGAACTCCCTTATGTGGGTGCCTTGAAGTAAACCTCTGCTGTGCTACTTCTGTGAGTGTTGTGTCCAGCACTTTGGATTATAACAACAGAAAGACATTGATAATAATAATAACCAATAGCAATTATTATTATTATTATAAAAATAACAACAATAATGATCATTTTATACATTCCCACTTCACAGAAGTGAAAATAAAACAGGTGTCAGCGCAGTGCTGAGCAGTGGTTTGGGTTCCACAGGGCTAAAAGCAGTTGTGTGTGTGTTGATTAGCGAGAGAGAGGCTTCTTTCTTCTGTGCCCAGCATTGACTTTTCTCTCTGCCAGTTTTCTCTCTCTTTCCTCGTTGCAGCATCTGTCTCTGCTTCTCTCCATGGGGTCAGTGTCCTTGGCACGTCTTGCAGCACATCTGTCTGAAGTACGCACGGCTGCAGAACTTGAACTTCAGCACCAATGGGCAATATGCCACCTTATTTACGTCTTTGCACTCTAGGGGAAGAGAAAAAAGGTGGAATGAGAAAGGATACGTGAAGGAGTAAGTGGTTGATACTGGGGAACCACAAAGGGGAAACTTGAAAGCTTGTTAAAGAGATAGTTCACCCTGAAATGAAAAGTCTGCCATCACCCTCATATAACTTTTTTTGCTCTAGTGGAACAAAAGATTAATTTGCGCTGGGACTGTCAAGCTCTGAAATCAGAATAAAGGTATCATTAAGAAAAATGAGTCAGATGAGTTTAGAATGACATGAAGGCAAGTAAATCATGACAGACTTTTAATTTTGGTTGAACTATCCAATTATATGATAGGCAAGTCTGTGTGGAACAGTGACTCAGGACTTTGATCAGAACCCAGAGACTGCTGGGATCTACAACTGGGCCCAGCTCTCTCTCTTAAATCTCTCATGAACTCTTCATTGGAATAAACACCAGCTACTTTGAAACCGAACAAGCTTAAAGTAATTAAACTAGTCTTTTGAAACTAGTCTTTTGAGTTTCTATATTGACTACACTGAAGAAAGTTTTACTCATATCCCTCATCGTTGTTAATGAAAAGCATGTTTGGAGGACCGTCTTTTGGGTTCTTAGAATGCGAGTCATATTTCAGATGTCTGTGTGAATCTAGGTGGTAATCAGTAGCCGCTTTTCCACTGTTGGGCCAGTGCGAGCCAGTGCTTTAAATGGGCCGGGTGGGGCTAATAGCCTCAGACCTGTAGCACCGAGGCCAAAATCACGCTGCGTTTCCACGGTCGGGCCAGAAACTCAGTTGCGCTTCACTAAAACCCGCCCTTTACATGCCTCTCAACAACGTCACGCAACCCCATCATTTCACCAACAAAGAGAAGTTATCAGAAAACTAATAAGAAATAAGTCACTGGAACTAGCGCGATCACAAAACGAACATGATAAAAGCGGTCGCTTGTTTGCATGCTTTGTTAAAGATTTAAATCCAAAAGCATCAATGTTTTACAATAATAAGTGATGCATTGATCATAATGAATTAATTTATCAGGATTGAAAATTAGTCACACAGAAATAAAGCGGTATGAACATAGCCTACCTACTTATTCAGTCGAGTCTGTTTCTGTTTATTTGTAGTCACAGTTATATACATCACATTTAGAAAGAATGATCATTTCTATATTTTTATAAAAGCTCCCGAACAAAAACCATTATTATATTTTTAAGACATACGCGGAGCTAAACTCTCGAGACGAGACTTATGACAGATAAAATATGTTACTAAATAAATACATGATTGTGATAGAGAATAAGAAGCCGACGTCTGATTTCTTCAAGCGGTCGTATTTACCATGTTTACTATGGTAACGTTAATGGCTAGCGTGCATAGTCTTTTGCATCGCTTATAAATATTTCTGCCTTGCATGGTGATCATAATCCACATCGGATCAAGTTATTTCAAACACTCGCTGCTGTCTGAAAGTGAGATTTGAACTAAAATTATTTTAAGTCTTTAATGCTGGTGTTATAGCTGTTAACTTTATGAAATGATCCGCGGCGCTGAAGCTCTCCAGACGCGGAGAAACTCCGCCTTTGTTCATAACCACTCCTCTAGCCCCAGCTGGCCCGCTTTGGCCCACGGTTTGAGTGAATATGAAGGACAGTGGGTTAGCAAGGGCATTTCTGTGGTTAGGTGTGAAATCTGAATTGAATCTAGCAGCTTGATAGTCCCTCCACTAATTGTTCTAAAATCGCAAATGTGACACTATGCTGTTGGGGAAACCATAACAAATACGTGCCTGTATCTGTCAAACAGTCAAAAGATATTAAATGTCGTATTTACATTTACATGAAAAAGTAATTCTGTGGGATTTCTAAACAGGCACTGTATAGGGTACCAATTAAAAGTTATTTTCGTGTCCAGGGGGGATTCTGTAGGACAGGGACAGAATCTTGCATGACCCTGCAGCACTGGAAAGCTAATAGACTTCCTTTGAGTCAAAGCCAAAACTCTTGAGTTCTCCTTCAAAAGAGGCCATGACTCAGGGCCTGGACACAAGCCTCTTATGGTAATTACAGCATCTAAGCGTAAAAAGAGAGCGACCTGATTCACGGCGCGGGCAGACGGCCATCTGCATTAGTGTGGCAGTGTGCTGATGGTGCTAACTGGCTCTACCTCAATTAATATGTCTTCCTTATTAGGCTCTTTAAACTGCCATGGCTGACGACAATGAAAGTAGACATTCTGTCACTGTTGTTGATTAGGATACAACTAATCCTATTAGGGTCCATTAGGAGAGATAATCTAACGCTGCTTCCCCAGTGAAGGAATCTGAATAGGGATCCATCTCGCGAGGGTCATGGAAGTTTTATTGAATCCAGGATCGCCTAAATAGTGTCTCGATTCCAAACTGAGGTAGTTAATAACAGGCAAGAACAGAACAATATAATCCTTTGTTAATTCAAAATTGAACGCAGAGGCCACAAACTTTGTAAATGTCAACACTGTGATCAAAGCCAGATGCAGCTCAAACGAAACGCTCATAAGCCACGTGATTAGCGGAACAGTGATTGACTTACCGTCGCCACCGGAGATGGGTGTAGCGTCACATTTACTTTCACACTGCTGCATGGTGTTTGGCCGTAGTGACTCTGGACATTCGGTGTAGGGCTGTCCCATATATGACAGACACTGAACCATCCGCATCTGCTGCCCTAGTCCACATTGAGCAGAGCACTGCAAAAACACACGGCGAGCCTTTAGTACAGCCTCTAATACAGTACATACGTCATAACTGGGGATGCAGAGATATTACAACAGATACTGATATTAACATTCTACATTATTGTCTCTTTCTATTTCTATTAATAAATTAATACAATAATAAAATCAGTTGTTTGAAATGGTACAACAATTAGTGAAGAGCATATCTGAGTTGAAATATGAGACAACATGTATGAATACGCAAACCCAAAGTTAATATCTTTCGAGCCACTTTGCCATAATGAGCCAATTAAGTTAGACTTCACCTAGTGGACGTCTTGTCCACTTTGCAACCTATTCTAGCCAAGAACCATTGACTTATACAGGAAGAGGTTCAACAATTGTTACCAACAACAGTTAGTTTGATTTACAGAGTATTTAGGGGCAAGCAAATCTGAAATCAAATTAAATTCTGAAATAAAGTTGAATATTAAGGTGTGCTCAAGGATATCTCTTACTTTCTACCAAGTAGTGCAAACAAAACTCTCTCTCTCGACCTCTCAATGCCAGAACCACAGGGAAATTTAGCAACTGGTTATTTCTTATAATTATAAAAACATGTTGACTTCTATAAATGCACTCTATAGATGATTGCTTCCGCATTTAGTGGCACTCAGTGGTCACCGCAACTTCCAGTGCAGTGCAGTGTATGGAAATTGTGAGAAAAAATAAGCGCAAAATTAAATCTTGAGGAAGTTACAAGACAAAGCAATACTGATATGATCTACCTTCACACTAAAAGTATTTAAAGTTTTAAAACTCATTACTAAAATGTTGCATACACTACAGTTGCTTATACAGTATATATATATATAATATACAATATAATTAGTTGTGATCGACAGTTATTAAATATGAAATAGAAATATGACAGAAAGAGTTTGCTACTACCAGTTTTCTATGGGAGAATTCTGTATCGGAAACTCGTTTGGCGCTCAGATTGTAGTGTGCATAGAGTCCATTGTGTAGAAGCCAAACCAATCAGACTGGTATAAGTGATTTTAGTCTGCACTTGGCGTGTTTGTGTGTAGTGTGTATCAGGCGGTCTATGGCACGCTTGTGAATTCTGGCCCAAAATCAGTGCTCCAAAACTAAGGAGCGAAAGCTACTTGCGGAATGTCATTGTAATAGTTTAATTGAATCTCTGACTACTGTCAGCTGTTCTACATTAAAGGTCTCGACGTTGCTGGAGGGAGTAAATTGCGTCTGTCTGAAGTGAAACTGAGATGTATTCCAGTAGTCTCTTACCATGATGTAGCTCAGTGATTCAATGGAAAAACCAAAGAGTTGCCTTGCAACCCAATACAACACACAAATTTAGCTCATTAGTCACTCTGCTGTAGTGCCTAGTGTGAATGCCACAGAAACGCTGACGTCGCATGCCAAGACAAGGATCTGATGTGGATTTAGTCATAAACACGTGTAAGACCCACAGTGAAGGACCCCTCACGGGACTGGGAGTGCAGACATCTCAGATGAGTTTCCAGCAGCCTTCCCATTTCATCCCCTTTAAATTAAACAGACTTTATTAGAGTGCGAGCCCCTGACAGACGGCATATGTCAGTGAGGGCCTTAAGTGGGATTTGAACCAGTGACCTTTTGGCCCACGGCTCCCTTCAACAGCCTCTCCATTATGAGAGTCCCAGTTCACTGCAGGAATCATAGGATGGCGAAACTTGTACTACAGTAGTTGTAGCTTCATTCAGGTAGATGGAAAAATCTGGACTTTTGTTAGTTTAATATATTTTTCAGATCATAAAATTATTGTTGATTTTGTAACCTTCGTTATCACTTATAAGTGGTGTAGAATTTTACATGAAGCCAATATTGATGGTTTATATCACCCCTTTACCTAAATTCATTACTTCAGACTTATGTGCCCTCTAGAAGCTTGCGTTCTGCAAGTGCAACAGTTCTTTCCGGTCCTCGAATCTGATTGGCTGAGAGGAGTGTGATATTCTCGTGATAACAGTACTCCAACCGACGTTTGCTGATAGTATTTCATCTTTAAAATTTAGTTGTTGAAGATCATCACAATAACTAAAACGTGTCATAAACATTTGTTTGGGCACAGATTTATTTTCTGCAATGAATCCAAAAAGAAAACAAAAACAATACGATTTTTTTTGTTGGCTTTTGGATTCATTGCAGAAAATAAGATCTGTGCCCAAACAAATGTTATGACACGTTTTAGTTATTGTGATAATAATTGATGGGAACCAAAGAAAAATGCAGAAATCAATTCCTGAAGGATAAGATCATATTCTGCCCTACATTTTTTCCCTTATTGAATACTACCTGTCTATCTTTTGTTTGTGGCATTTAAAAAAAGATTTACTATAAGCCACCACAGTTATTATGATCGTAACATTATTTTAAAAAGAGAAACCCACAGGATCTGTCTGAGAGTGATGTGTTTTGTCTTTTTAAAAACATATTCTTGGCATTGACAGAAAACCTTGTCTACTGCAGAGATAAACTTCAAACAATCTGGATGA
Source organism: Sinocyclocheilus rhinocerous (assembly GCF_001515625.1). Taxonomy (NCBI): domain Eukaryota; kingdom Metazoa; phylum Chordata; class Actinopteri; order Cypriniformes; family Cyprinidae; genus Sinocyclocheilus; species Sinocyclocheilus rhinocerous. The sequence goes on from NW_015633534.1 coordinate 808,324, forward strand.
TATTACTACCACTACACACTCTTGGGCTGTTATACTCGCTGTCACTCACAGAAACACGCGTCACTGGCTTTCCAGAGACACTAGTTTATTATGCGAGTGTAAATTCTGTTGACGTTAACTAAACACATGGTCTTTTTCACACTGTATTAAAACAGTCTTTACTCAGCCTTTGCATTTTCAGACCAGGAATTGCTGTAAAGACAAAACTGTTTCCTTCATTTTTTACATTCAAAATTATGATATTCTTGGCATTGACAGAAAACCTTGTCTACTGCAGAGATAAACTTCAAACAATCTGGATGATATTACTACCACTACACACTCTTGGGCTGTTATACTCGCTGTCACTCACAGAAACACGCGTCACTGGCTTTCCAGAGACACTAGTTTATTATGCGAGTGTAAATTCTGTTGACGTTAACTAAACACATGGTCTTTTTCACGCTGTATTAAAACAGTCTTTACTCAGCCTTTGCATTTTCAGACCAGGAATTGCTGTAAAGACAAAACTATTTCCTTAATTTTTTACATTCAAAATTATGCAAAAAACTGCTGCTGGGGTGTAAAAATCCATAAAGCGGTGCTCTTTGGATGCGGGATTCTTTTGTATCATCAAAATATTCATAAATCCAAGGTACTCGAGTAGTGTGAAAAAATTAAAAAGCCAAAATTAAAAAGGCTTTTTAATTTTTTCACACTACTCGAGTGCCTTGGATTTTTCAAACAATCTGGATGATATTACTACCACTACACACTCTTGGGCTGTTATACTCGCTGTCACTCACAGAAACACACGTCACTGGCTTTCCAGAGACACTAGTTTATTATGCGAGTGTAAATTCTGTTGACGTTAACTAAACACATGGTCTTTTTCACACTGTATTAAAACAGTCTTTACTCAGCCTTTGCATTTTCAGACCAGGAATTGCTGTAAAGACAAAACTGTTTCCTTCATTTTTTACATTCAAAATTATGCAAAAAACTGCTGCTGGGGTGTAAAAATCCATAAAGCGGTGCTCTTTGGATGCGGGATTCTTTTGTATCATCAAAATATTCATAAATCCAAGGTACTCGAGTAGTGTGAAAAAATTAAAAAGCCAAAATTAAAAAGGCTTTTTAATTTTTTCACACTACTCGAGTGCCTTGGATTTATGAGTATTTTGTTTTCTTTATTTGTTCTAAATCATAATGACACCTGAAATACGTATATTCAAGCCTAAATTTGATTGCATTTTACAGTGAATTTGAAACTGTATTCACAACCAATTTTAAATGAAGCAATATTCAATCAGAGAAAAACGTAGGATGGTACTTGATTCTAAAGAGCGCAACAGTCGGGTTCTGGAGGCTCGAACCCCCTCGCCCCTTTAATTGCTGATGCTAAAGTGCCCTTTCAGTCCGATCTCGGTGCCCCTGGACCACGATTTCAACTGAGGGAGATTGTGTATGTCCCTGAGTAAATGAATGACTCATCAATGGTTTTGGTCCAGTTTCCCAGAAAAGCAAGACTGTATATAGATAAGACTCCTTGCATACAGATGAACTCAAAGTGAACAGAAACAGACCAAAAGCAACCTGGGACCTTTTAGGCCGTCTGCAAGTTCTGGTTCTGTTAAACTGTCCTCATCAGGATGAATAAAACTGTGGATGAGTAAATTTGTATTACCTGTCCCCATTCTCCAGGGATCCAGCGTGGCGGCGGACAGCGACCAAGGCTGCAGCGAATACGGACTGGGGGTTTGTTGTGGTCAGAACAGAGGGCTGGTGGGAAGGTTTTGGTCAGGTCGCTACTTTTACATAGAACTATGCGGTGCTTGAAGCCAGGGCCACACTTTGGGGTACACTATAAACAAAAACACAACAATATTAAAACAAGAAGATTACCAGGCATTCTAGAGGAAATACAAATACATAAAAACACATCAAGTCACCTCAGACCAGTCCAGTGTCACCCACTGGGGCGGACAAGACTGATTGTTGCAGGACTCTTGTTCTATTGGCCGATGGGTCAGACAGTGGTTGTCCTCCAGGGTCTCCTCCTCGGCGGGTCTGATTTTACGGATACACAAAACAGTGCGTGTTCGGATGCCTCCATCACAGGTCTTCCCACATTCTGACCAGTCACCGATAAACCACCTGAAACACAAATAAATGGGGTCCAAAATGTACTTTTTGATGCAAATAAATAATATAAATAGGCCATAAATAATTCCTAACAACCACAGAACTGTATTCTGCATTATAAAATATTTATTTGGTGAAATATGCATAGCATATAAAAAAAGTTTGGGGTCAATAAGATTTTAGGCCTTTTTTACAAAAAAAGAAAAAAAAGAAAGAAATTTCAAGTAAATTGTTCTTTTGATATTTCTTTTCATTAAAGAATCCTAAAAAAAAAAAAACGTCATGGTTTCCACAAAAATATAAAAAAATACTATAAATCAGCATATTAGAATGATTTCTGAAGATCATGTGACACTGAAGACTGGAGTAATGATGCTGAAAATTCAGCTTTGATCGCAGGAATAAACTACATTTTAAAATATATTACAATAGAAAACAGTTATTGTAAATTGTAATACTATTTCACAATATTACAATTTTACTGTATTTTTTATCAAATAAATGAAGCATTGATGAGCCTGAGAGACAAAAACATTAAAACATCTTTCTGACTTTTTTCACAAAAAGAAAATTCTCCATCCACAAATATTTATTACCAACCACAGAACTGTATATGCATTATTTCATCAAAATATATTTGTGTTGCCCTTATTACAAATAGTAATAAATAAATAGATTCTCCTTAGCAGTGACTGTTCCACACTTCCAGCATCATATACAAACCTTGAATAAAACCATCAAGATCTTGATTTAGATTTTTATATATTATTTTCAAATAATGTCTCGCCACATAGCAGTCTGGAATTACCGGGAAAACAAACTTCTGAAATAAATGGCCTGAAACGCCATTTTATTTACTCGCCAAAACCATATTTGCACTCTCATTTAGTTTTGAACCCTGCAAATACACATTGTTAACGTTCAACGGGTTGCGAAACTCCACACAATGGCAACAACAATTCCAAATTTGCGTTCAATTTGTCTTCATTTTTGGCTAAATGAGTTCTACACTTTTCGCTGGGCTGTGGAATACAGGCATTTTTATATAAACGTCTGACTTTTTATCATTTGTTACGGCTGAATTAAGTTCCGTGCGGTTTGTTTACATTCTCTTGGCGATGCTCTGATAAAGCAACGGACGATGTGTCTTATGAAACACTACAAGTAAAATAAAATTAAAGTTGGACATAAATTATTAATGAAATAATCTCATTATCTGCAAGATCATTAAAGAAAATTACCTCCCCAAAAACAACAGGGTGTTCTCGAATGACCATCATAACCCTTTCTGGGCCAGAGACTGCATTCCTCTGACATCAGGTGGAGATGGAAATAGATTTTAGATGATGTTATTAGTGATGCCCATCTTGGGGTTCAGGTTCACTAAACCCTCCACTGGCAAGATGCAGGAGCGCAGAGGCCAAAACCATTTAATTCCTCCTTCCAATTTAAAATTTGCAGACACAAGTGAACTTTGCTCAGCTTCTCGCCCCATTGAAAATGAGCGCTAAGTGCGTCTGGCCGCCGCACACATGCATACTCCACACGTTTATGGATATTGTCCCTTGAGGGTTCATAAACTCTGCTAGCCAATACAATTAAACGCAGGTGATCACTCATACTTTTTTTGGACGCCTTTAGGATTTTGGCACCAAAGTCCAAATGAAAATAGGCAACATATGAAGAAATAAATCATGTTGCTTAGTTTTTAAGTTGTCTTCAAAGAGGTTCTTTATGGCCGGGATGCTATAAAGACAAATTAAACATTACGGGTTGTGGCACTTTGCGTTTTTTATTTCTGGGCAGCTATGTGCTATTTTGATAAGGCTCATCAAAACGGAATAAAATTTCTGTATTTCATTCATCCTAGGCTGGCAAAGAGAGCAAAACCTTGAGTATAAGCCACATGTTTAGGAAATTAGATATATTTCACCTCAGTATTCAAAGAAAATTATATATATAAAAGTTGATTTTGTATGTAATAAATAAATAAAGCTTTTTTCTACACTATGAGATTAATTTCTTGACAGTTAAACCCTATTTCTCAGTAGCATACTGTAACACAGTCTCGTGATGTGATGTAATAAATCGTTTTCATTAAAATCTAAGTCTCGTAACCACCTGAGACCATGACAAGAGACAGGAAATTTTGATGCGTCACGCTGGGTAGCCCTGCTTCTTGTGAAATATCATTTGTTCGTAATTACACTGCTCATTACTCTACATCAAATATCTTCTGATTGGTTGAAATTTTGTCATGTTGTGCAGAATTTTTCACTTTCAATGTGGACAGAATTGCAAGGATCAACGCATGCGTGTTCTACATCAGCAGCAGCACGCTCATGCGTTGTGGTACTCTCGATAATGATGGAGGACAGTGACGCAGAAGAGAATTGTTGAATAAAGTCATTATTTGTGTTTTCTTTGCACACAAGATGTATTCTTGTAGCTTCGAAAAATTACAGTTGATGTCACATGGACTATTTTAACAATGTCCTTACTATGTTTCTGCTTATGGAAACATTTCCGTTGCATTGCCGTTTATGGAGGGTCCGAAAGCTCTCAGATTTCATCAAAAATATCTTAATTTGTGTTCCGAAGATGAACAAAGGTCTTACAGATTTGGAACGACATGAGGGTGAATAATTAAATAATTAATTAATTAATGACAGAATTTTCATTTTTGGGTGAACTATCCCTTTAAAGTACAATTTTAAGAAAGTATGATGATAGTTTTCATTATACTGAATTTAATTGATACTAATATAATAATAAAAATGATCATCGTCCAGATTATTTTTCACCGAAGATTACCGAAATGAGAATGACTGAATGAGAATGAAAATCATACATTTTCAAATTACAGTCATTTAGAAGGAATGTTTAGTAGAAAATGTGAAAACTGTCATGAACAATGTCCCATTGCAAAAAATAAATTATTATTTTCTAATTTTAATCATATTTTCTCTTTGTTTTTCAGTAGTGGTAATGGTTATAAATAAGCAGTACTTTAATTGTTTAATATATAATTTTTGCCTTTTTCCTGATATGAATCAAATTTTCAGACTGAGATTCAAATTACACCTCAAATTTGCTATACTCACTCCGGAGGACACGGCTCGGTGTTGCAAGGTCGCTGGTTCCCTGGCGGTTTGCCATCTGGGTCACAGTAGCTGTTTTGGACCACAGAACCGTCGTCCAGTCTTTTACACACCACCTCCTGCTTCTGCGAGCCTGCAAAAAGACAATAAAGCATCACTTCATTCATCTGCCTCGCGCTCTCAGCTGGGAGATCGTTTTCGACACTTCAGCAGCTCGCGTACAAGGCGCTGTGTGGTCGGCGTCGATCCCTGAGGTAAAACTACTTCTCTGTCTCTTCTCTAGGGGTCCACTTGCTGGCAGAGCACTCTGTGTGGATGGTGGCACGGAGGCGATATTATTTTTCCCTCAGTATAATATCTAGGTGTGTAAATGCCTCGGTTGAAGTGAGTGTCTAAGTGAATGACTTTTACAGAGAAGCCAATCTTTTCTTTGGCCCTTGGTTGTGAAAAGTGAGCCTTACCACAGTAATGGCAGAATAGTGCGCTACGCTATATACTCAGCGCTAGGAGCCATTGGTGCAGGGGTTCTTTGGGGCCCATAAGGAAAGACATTAGCCTCCAGTTAAGCCGGTTTATGCCAAGCTTGGCTAATGCGCAAGGCCACCTTGTGAGGTGGATCTAATAGCTGCCAATACGGCATTCTTGACTGGGTAGCCGAAATAATGAAATACTCCAGTGGGAGTGCGATGACCCCTTTCGAGAAAAGAGATTTGATTCGCTGAAAGCAAACTAGAGGGTAAATGTAAAATCTCATGACATCAGTTCATGATGTAAGACCGTTATCAGTGTTGTTGCACATAACGATCAAAATAATAAGACGGCAACATTGAAATTTAATGGGAGTTCGTAGAAAAGCAGGAATCAAGTCCAAGCATCTGTAGCGGTGTGAATCAAGAATCATTTTTAAAAGCATATTGCAGAATTTTTATGGCAGTTCACTCGATGTTTAAACGCTCCCTGTGTGGCTTGCCAGCAGAACAGCCGTGAGTTGTATTAATAACACAAAATTTCACAAATGACATAAGTGTTGCTCTGGGGTATTTCCACATAAACTAAAATGTGTTCAAATGAATTGAGGCAACAAATGAGGTCGAGTTCACTGAGCCCGGAGAAAACCCTCCGTGGACTAGCCTGCGATGTTTGCATATTTTGGTGAAATATAACAAGTATTTTGAATGTTTTCAATGGCCACACTTTAAAAAAGCAGAGAGGAAAACTATTTATTGTTGTAAGAAAGCCATTTATTTTGGGGCAGCCTGAACAGTCTGGTCATATTTGAGGTGAGGGCTCACATTTACATGTGGTTACGACATTCAGATGTTGAAATAAGAGGCAGCCTTTCTGTTCACTGCATAACTTGTACATTAGCAGTACAAATTGATGGACCATATAGTCGTATGTCAGATAAAATACACATTTTATCATTCTATTGGATTTTATTACTAATAAAAAAAGATGACTCGGCTAAAAACACCAGAATTAATTTCCAGTCCAATACGGTTCACAAAAAAAGACATAGCAAAGCAAAAGGAGCTTTCTTGATTCAAAAAGAACATAAAAGTACAGCACCATGAAAGTATTAATGTAGCCCAAACCAAAATTTCAGTTGTTATTCACTGATAATTATGAAGCAGATCAGTTCAATTCATAATGAATAATCAATTATAATCAATTCAAAATGGTTTTGTGAACTGGATGAACTGATTCATTTAAAAGATCAATTATTCAAGAATCAGACTTTGCTGCTTCTCTCATCAACTCTCCTTTTTCAAGCTCAAAAGCTCAGTTCTTGTTCACTGTAACTGAACAGAAAAGAACGACCAGTAAATTATTCAAAATGTACACTTTTGTGTTGGACTCACTGTTGACAGAATTTTCATTTTTGGTGAACTATCCCTTTTAGCTAGTTATGAAGCCTGGCAGGGACACTGTCAAGAACATACTTTTGTCTGTCCACTTATTTTTCACATTTTCATCTATTTTTATGTAAATGTTGGTATATCACATAAAAACACTTCATGGAACCCCAGGATGCACATACATTTAAAACATGTGCATAAAAGACTTGCGCTCGATTGAGTCTGATCATTGTTTATCATGCGAGTAAACTACAATGGGAACACATTTATTGAATAAAATCATTGATGCGCATCAAAAAAAGTCATGTGACTTTGCCTCAACAGATGATGTGATTGGTTATAACTGGATAACTAATCAAACATCATCTCAAATGTTACGTCATTAACCATTTTTAAATGCCTGAGCCAAAATCCATCATCAAAATTATTTAGTATAATCACCTCCTATAAGACTGCATTCCCAAACATCAGGCATCCTGATTTATTATGTAGGCCTAGTGAAAAAGAGCCACAGGATGCAACAACTTTCAGTTTTATTATCAATACTTTGCGCCTGTTTCCAAGGAAGTGACAATTTTGTTCTCTTGAACACATGGGATGGAAACTTTGCACATAAGTTAATTTCCCAACTTTGGATGGAAACATGGCTAATGATCAACAGTGTTGGGCAAGTTACTTCCAAAATGTAATACATTATCAATAGGTACAACAAATTTTCTTAGTAAGGATGTGAATGATTGATTGTCTTACCTCCTGCGCATGTTGCTGAGCACTCAGACCAGGGCAGATGGTGCCAGGAGAAGCCCACTTCATTGTCCCCACTTCCTGTACGCTGGATCGGCACATTGAACTTGTAGTGGATGCCCAAGTTCTGTTCCTGTAGTAGCACCTGAAAAGATAAAAAATTGATTGTGGTTACTTTTCTGTTGCTAGTATACTGTCTTAATGAAGAATTCATGGTCTACCTGGTTAACTTTTTTTCTAAATTGTGGCAATTAGCAGACTGACGGACACAAAATCTCAGTATATTACTAGTAGATGGAATTTTAGAGTTGTTCATAGCGGGGCGGTGCACATTCTTTGGTGGCATCAGCCAATCAGTGTTGTCGTGATGTCATTTCCCTGCCTGACTGGCTCAAAGAAGAAAAATGTAATGTGTCCATGAGCAAAGATGGATGCGGGTTGTGTACGTCCGAGGCTGGATGCGCCAACCAAGCAACTGTCATTGAGATGAATGGGAATTTCTCCAGGTATTATAGACCTCCATGGTCTTTTGCCCCAAGGATTTTGGCAAAGGAAGTTGGTCTTGGATGGGTGACAGAAAGACAAATACTGAGGTCTTAAAAATGCATGAAACAGAGCAATCAAATCATTAAGAAGGCAGGGCTGTACGTTAACTTTTTTTTCACATAGCACTGGTGCTACAGAGGTTGAAAGTTTTGTAGCACAGGCCAAAATGTTGTAGCACAAGTATAAAACGTCTGTTATCATGTCTGAAAACAAACACAAGTAATGGAGTTCATCACTTAAACAGGCACTGATGTTCCATACAGAGCACAAAAAATACAAAAAATTGTTTTTAGACAAAGTTTTCTTAATTTGATAAAAATGGAAGAGTGCAGAAACATAACACCTCTTACACCTTAACAAAATATAAAATAAAAAACAATGGCAGACATTTAGGCAAAGTGAGCAAAGATAAAAATCTTTGTCATTATTTTATCATGCAGAACAGCACGTGAGTTAAATGTTTAACCGGTATTGCTTTAAAGCAGATGGAAATAGTGTAGTTTTGCGATTGCGCATAAGTGCAGTGTTCCGTGAGAGTAACTCTACCGCTGAGCTAACACTGATGTGAATGCATGTGGCGTTGTACATTATATTGAGACGGAGGGAGGTGCCAGAACTGCAGCTGATAGAATGTGCGCTGTAGCACGATACAACGATATTTCTTCAAAAGCAGATTGTGGAGACATTCAAAAATGGTCATATCGCACACCTCTAACTACCAAGTATAATCAATCTCACACACACAAACAAGCACAACGAAATCACTTCACACTATTAAGCAGCTGTGTTATGAACATGCAAAACTGTATCGCACGCGTGCTACAGTGGTAAATTTATTCATCGCACAGACCAGTTTTTTCGTAGCACGTGCGACATATATGTCGCACTGTACAGCCCTGAAGAAGCGGAGATTTTTTGGATGAGCCCAACCTCAGTTCAGCTTGAACGAGCAGATATTTAGCATATCACATCAGCTTTACTCCTGAATTACTTAGTCAGAGAGCTGTAATTGTGTGTGTGTTATAAACTGGAAAGCCATGTTAACCAGTGTGGGCCACAATGGCTTGCGGTGCACTAGCCACTTGTATGTTTTCCAGCGGCGCTACGACCAGGCCTGGTATTTCCAGCACTTTTGTCCAGGCAAAAGCCATTGTGGTTGCCGAGACGGGGCTTTTCAGAATGAACACACACACGCGTGCTGAAGCATGTGCACATGAGCACTCTCATTTGGCCAGACAGAGGTTTTTAGTGCAAACATATATAACGGTTAACTCTGAGACCGCTAGCCAGAGTTCATGTGAGGTTTGTACACAGATGTGGACTTTATTTAGAATGAGCCAAGCAGTTTCAAACTGCACATTCAGAACACAAGCCTCTACAGTAGCACTACTGTGACTTTACTATAAGACAACTTAACTATGTGAGATTTTATAGTCTGATAATAATTCAAAGGTAAGGCCTGAATAGTTGTGTAAAAGCCTACACCAATTTGAAATTGTATTTAACTATAGACTTAATTTTTAAATAAATTGTTTTTATGTTGCAGCTAGAATGTAAATTGTGTCCAATTATGTAAAACATTTAATAAAAAAAACAAAAAAAAACGTTTTAATATAATTAAAAACTGTCACACATATCATTGCATTCTGTACTTGTAAATGATGTTATGTATTTTAAAAATTTCCATAGCATAAAATATGCTTCATGTAAAAATTTTACAGAGACACATTAAACTCGATAATTAAACATACAAATGTCATAAAATGTGTTTTATGTAAAACCTTTAGTGAAATAGCTTCTTAATAGTCTTCTTAAACAAATATGATTATGTACTTAAATGATTGTACATATTTTTTAAAACTTTAGCCAAAATGTAAAAATTTTAAACTAGATTATTAATAACTAATTAAACAATTGCATTATGTGTTTTCAAACAACTTTAACTAAACAAACACTGTCACAAATAATTTTGTTATGTAGGGGATTTAACTAATAACTGATCAAACAAACAATTTTTGAATACTTATGTTAATTACAAACGTTGTGTTTTAAAACACTAACCATTACGTAAAACTACATTTTACAAAAAACTTTAGATAACTAATAACTACAGTAATTAACTTTGCATGTTTTAACAACTAATAACTGATTAATCAAACATTGCTGGATATTTACGTTATGCACTTTCAAATAACTTTGTGTTGTAACACCATCCCTAATGTAAAAAAATACAATTTTACTAAAACATTAAAACTGTAGATAACTAATAAGTACTAAAACATTGTCAAATAACTGCTACAGTATATACTTTCAAAAACTCTACATTTTAACATGTAATAACTGATTAAACAAAACAATTTTGCATAATTACGTTATGAACTTTCAAACAACTTTACATGTTTTAAAACACTAGCCATTAAATGTTTTATAAAATATACAATTTCGTGAGCCTTTTAAACTAGCTTTTTAACAAACAAGCAAAATTGTCATACAAATTCAGTAACTGTGCAGCGAATGTATTTGTAAAACACTAGCCATGACATAAAATGTATTTTACATAAAAATTTAATGAGGTCACAAATGACTTTTGTTACTTTTACTGAACTAATAACTGATTAATCAAACATTGCTGGATATTTACGTTATGTACTTTCAAATAATTTTGTGTTGTAACACCATCCCTAATGTAAAAAATAAAATTTTACTAAAACATTAAAACTGTAGATAACTAATAAGTACTAAAACATTGTCAAATAACTGCTACAGTATATACTTTCAAAAACTCTACATTTTAACATGTAATAACTGATTAAACAAAACAATTTTGCATAATTACGTTATGAACTTTCAAACAACTTTACATGTTTTAAAACACTAGCCATTAAATGTTTTATAAAATATACAATTTCGTGAGCCTTTTAAACTAGCTTTTTAACAAACAAGCAAAATTGTCATACAAATTCAGTAACTGTGCAGCGAATGTATTTGTAAAACACTAGCCATGACATAAAATGTATTTTACATAAAAATTTAATGAGGTCACAAATGACTTTTGTTACTTTTACTGAAAGGAAAGTGGAGAAGTGACAGGACAAAAAACAGGTAGAAGAGAGAAAGTGGACATACACTACTCACTACTACATGCAAACTCAGGTTTCCCACACAAGTGTTCTTCCTACATAGTGTTGAGCATGTGAACGACCTGCCAGGCCACATATCCAACATATACTTCTAAAACACTAGCACTAAAAACACTACTGTATCCTTCATAGTAAATAAAGTTCAACTCACCATAACCACCAAATTTTCAATGGTGGCCCCTAAAGCTTCAAGCGACTCGGGTTCGTCAGTCGGCCTCTTGTAGTGGAAGGCTGTTCCTGCGATGTCAAATTTGCGGGGCCAGTCGATGGTCCAGGCTCCGTTGATGTAATAGTCATCCCCCTCCGATTTCAAAGCTGTGACAAGCGAGAGCTCCAGTTAATAACCCGACACGAGCGAGATGCTGCCAAGCAGAGAGAGTGGCGTCATCGCTGTCATTCATCAACATGATGAGCATCGTCTTACAGAGGAGCTCAGGCTTCCTGATGTCAAGGGCAATTTTCACTCTTGCTCTCAGACGCTGTGCAGCTTGTAAGATCTAGCTTACCAAGTTCAGGTGAAAGTCTGCCTTCCTTACAAATCTGCTCAGTTGTCAAAACAAAGATCTCATCTCAAAGCATAACACACCTCAAAATATTCACTCTTGTCTTGATTCAGATGGGGCCAAATTGTAGAAGAAGAATCCAGATGTTTTTTTACTCACTCCAGCTCAAAAAGACACCATTTATTTTTCTTAAAGGTACTCCAAGTGTTTTTCAAACAAAGAAATGAATGGTACTTTTAATAAATCTTTCAAATGGAAACACTAACATTGAAGATTAGGATGTTTTATTACACATTGGGCAGCTCCAAATAGCCAAATATTATCTCGGTACTAATATTTGGCTAAAGTATTAAAATAGATAGCACACTATCATTTGTGAGTTAAATAAAAAGAAAATTCAATTCAAGTTTATTTGTATAGCGCTTTTCGCTATACAAATCGTTGCAAAGCAACTTTACAGCAAATTAAGTTTCTACAATATTTAGTAGTAGCTTAGTATAAATGACGAGTATGAATTTCTTTTTCCCATAGAACAATAAAGAAGAAATTTGGCAGAATGTTTAAACTGATCTTTTTCATGCATGAAAGTAGTGACTAGCTCTAAAAGGGACAAAAAAGCTATATAAAAATAGTATGATTTGTACATGAGTGACTGAAAAGACACATTTAAGTCAAATTTAATAGCTAAAAAAGATTCACATTTTTAAACATAGTGTGTCAAGATGTGTCATAACAGGGTAAGTTATCGATGATACCAAATGGCAATTGGTTCTTGCAAATCTTTTAACTAAAAGTGACATGGCATGTTTTGATATGAATGCATAAGCATTCACCATACGTGAAAGAGTTCTTCAAAACCTCTTCTTTGACCTGAAATAACTGAAAATAATAGAATTGTATGCCCTCAAACTATCAGTTATATGACACATTGGGCAAAACCAACCAAAGATAAGAAGACAGTTGTTTCAGGTAGAAATGAAAAGAACTGACTGATGTTAAACATCAAATGAACCAGTTCTGCAAGCTTGCTTTCATTATTAGCCAAATATTTGTCAGACATTAGGGATCTCAAGGCCATTTCAAAAGATTCTCACTTTAAACAGGGCCATGTGTTTATATTTGACAAATGTGGCACGCATGTGAACGTCTGAAGGAGACTAAATGTGTTTTACAATTTTCTTTAAAACGTTGCTCGCAAGCCCTTTGGCGCTAACGTTGGCCACCGCTGTGCTAGAACATCAGACAACTTATCTTCCTTTCAAACGGCGAGAATAACCTCTACATCAACATGATAGACAACAAAACCCAACAAGCTGTCATACACACTAGCTATATTTATGCTTGCACTCAAAACAACTTAATTGGACCCGCTTGTTTGATTGTTTTAATTAGTTACATGGCTGAGAACCATGATGGTTTTACTCAGCTTGCGGTTGGGACAAGACAAAAGGCAAAATCAAGACAATGAACAAATATAAGACATGAGAGCGAGGATGGCTGTCAGATTGATCCAGATTTACACCCACAACAAAGCCTAAAACAAACCATTTCACCACTTTTGTCCCCAGTATGGCTTCATGAACAAAGCTTCAAGAAGATAAATACAAACACTCACCGATGTAGTTTTTTGACACGGCCTCTTCCCTGATTTCAATATGAACCGATCCTTTTGGTATCTGGACAACCTCCATATAACCTACAAAATGCACAATTTGGTTTAGAAAATGAAGCAAAAGTTGAATGTCGCTCATATAACAGCACAATTTGTAGTTGTCTGTAAATGTACATACATGTACGTCTTGTTTTAGCAGCATGATTTTAGCATCATGAGTGCCACAAACCATTATATGCCATTATATTTAGGTCATGATGGTCGCCTAATCAACTAGTCAGCCCAAGATATGTATTTAGTTGTTATATTTTTAGTGTCACTTAAATTAGCATGCTGTGCTTCAGTTAGCATTAGCATTAGCATTCTGTGAGAGTAAAGCACCTATACTACAGCATGCATATTCAGTGTCACATCTTACACTGTTTTTTTAAGTATCTAACCACAAGATTTTGAAAACATTTTGTATTTAAGTTGTGTAGTTTCCTAATCATAACTCTGTAATTCCAAAAAGAAAATCAAAAGGTTTGTCTGAAACTTTTTCATGCATTTTTACTTCCGAGAACATCTTCATTTGTAACCCGTCGTTAAACCTTAATGACTAATTCTTATTAGTTGCATCTATTGTTTCTTGTAAACTATTTGAACAGAATCCCAGCGTGTTCAAAGAAAATCAAACTAACTTAGCAACAGCAAATTCATTAGAAGGGAAGAATCTACACCGTACCCTTAACTCCCCTTTAAAGTTTCAGATGATTTACCAGCTATACCTTAAAAGGAGAAAACAGTCCCTTACTACAGGGAATACTTTTGGATGCGGCCCGACAACATGTGCAATATTACAAGTTTTATTGATTCTCTCACTGGATGATGCAATTAATACTTGTATATTGTGTTACCACTTCTATTTTGACAACTTGTTTCTTGACCCAAAAACAAAAGCTTTATCACTGGTTGTCTGATGAAAAAAAAAACACTGCATTTCCATGAAAAATGTCGAGCTTGGCCAAAGCACCCCGTTGGCCCCCTGACAGGAGCCACTGCCAAAAAGACAATGCGTTTCTCCGCTTGCTTGTGCTGTGCTTTCTTCAAGTGGGATTTCTCTAGTGGAAAGCGATTAAAAACTTGTCGCGTTTGGCAAGCGTGTGGCGCGCTCTCTGGAATGGGATTCTGAAGGGGGAGATGGGTCGTGGTGCTCCTCTTCTTTCATACAGCTCAGCAGTGGCTTGTGGATTTCGCCACATTGTATTTTATGATCATTTTACAGCTTCAGAAACGTCAGATATTCAACGCAATATGGACACTGACTGTAGGGACAGTTGCCCTAGATATACGCTCGAAGCCCAGTGGTGACAGGACATCTTAAGACCCTGATATACTTAAGATAGAGTTATTTTTCGTTCTTCACTTAGGGGTAAAAAGAAGTTTGCCATGCACATAAGCAGCGGTTTAAAGTTAATGAACACCTTGATGCTAAAATATGTAAATATGTGCTGCCAGTGTTGAGGAAAATGGTCACACTTTATTTTAAGGTCCAATTCTTGCTATTAACAAACAATTACCTACAACTTTTGCCTCAATAAACTCCTAATTTTCTGCTTATTAATAGTTAATAAGGTAGTTGTTAAATTTAGGTATTGGGTAGGATTAGGGATGCAGAATATGTGCTTTATAAGTACTAATAAACAGCCAATATGTTAATAATAGGCATGCTTAATAAGCAACTAGTAAATAGTGAGAATTGGTCCCTATACTAAAGTGTTACCGGGAAAGCTACTTTTAAAAGTAATGCATTACAATAACAACTGTAAAGGCCATTTCACACCAAAAGTGAAATTAATTAGGAAGTGGCTCTACAGCTAACTCCCAATTTCTCTCTACAAAAAATGGTAAACAAAGTAACTCGCACTACTCATTTGAAAAAGTAACTCAGATATCTAGTTGTAAATTTAAAAGTAATGTTACTTCACAAAAAAACACAGCGGTGAGAAACAGCAGTTAAGAAAGCATCTGATCATTGTGATGTGGATGTTTGCACATCACATTGATTTATACAGCACATTATACAATACATTGCTTTTAAGCAGCATGACCATATGTGTTTTTTTCCCCCAGACATGCCCTGGCCAGGATTTGTAAATTACGTGAAATGTCCAGGGTTTTCAAATGTTTTCATGCTTGCTGATAGCGTGCAGGCAATTTATAGAATCGACCAATCGTGGCATGCAAGAATGTGGGATCTACAGAGAATTGTCATACCAATGCAAATACATGTACATATAACGTCTGAGGACAGTAGATGAACAATGTCAAAAACAAAGCTAAAAACCTGGCATTCCACGTCAAGGTGGACCACACCTACCTATTGCGTAATTGCTACTGATCAATGGTAGTTCAAACGTGTTTACCAGCCGGAGCGAACTTTTCTGGAAAGTTTGCTTTGGCAAGCTGTTTCCAAGTACAGAAACAAACTCCAAACGAACTTCGGTTTGGCCTGATTTTGCATCACACCAATTCATTCTTCGATTTCGCCTGAGGTATATGGGGGCCTTTAGTAACACTTCAGTTCATGGTTCAATGCGGCCTGTGATCAAACCTTCCAGTATTTGTTTTACACTACAGTACTTACCTAGTAGGCTGTCTAACACATTCTCATAACAATGCATAATAACTCATACGAAATGGTAAGATATTGAATATGTGTTATTGACGATGAGTGTACAATCAGTGGCCTCCTGACCTCCTCTGGGCAGCGAATCATTGAACAGTCCTTCGGTGACCTCACACGTACTGCCGTCCCCTCCACACACACGGCATCTGTCCTCCTTGGCATCCGAGCCCAGGATGTTATCACAGCCAACATGCTGGAAAGACACACAGGCAGGGTGTTTCAGTGCAGGGGAACACGGTCGAGGCGTTCTCAGACCTCAACTATCTGATTCAAAGAAAAACATGTCATTCACACAGCTGTATCGAGTCAGAATATGACATGAAAAGATGAATGGTTCTGGTTTTGCTTCAGGACCGTGATTTTACACTGGACATCAACACAGTAACAAAATTATTTACAGCATTGTACAAAATTAAATAAAAATGTCCTTTAAATCAAACATTGAAATTTGTTGATATGACAGGCTGATTATGAAAATTGACATTTTTGTAAGTGCATAAACAATAGCAGAAGCATGAGTAACAGTATTTATATTTCTAGTGTTTTGTTTCTAAATGTCAATTGAATTCTGTTGGTTTTATGCTCTCGGCAGCCAATAATTCACCACACAAAACACATTGTGGTCGGCACAAACCATGTTTATTCATGTTGTGTCAAATTTTCTTTCATCTTGCATGGTTTTGTTCATGAGGGCATGTCACGCAACCTGTCCATGTTGGCATTTGTCTAACTTGATTGGCTTCTACCAAATTACAGGTGAATTTGTGCCAAAATACCATTGAGCCTGACTGGACACACAACCTTTGATGTACAAAAATGGCAATATGCACTAAATTAGTACCATACTGGTTTACCGCCGATATTGTAGATATCTATATGTATTTTAATTATTAGAATCAGTTGATATGGGATAATTACTTGTGCATGCTTGATTTTGGTTACCTTCATCCAATGCTTATTTAAAAAACACTGCTAATTTAAGACACAAGTTAAATGTCATCTTTAGCAAATATCAATATGATAATTTTGAAGATTTTTCACATTGCACATTATAATATTGTGATGCCTTAATTCATTAATTCAAATGATTGATTTGTGTTCATGCAGAAATTCTTCAATGTGTTTTTGTAATTATTTGTGAAATTTAGAAACTGTTTCAAAATACAATAAATCCTACACCATTTTTTTCCCATTTATACACGATTATATGCCCTAGTAAAAAATAATATATTTAAAATACATTTATTTCATACTAAGTATAGTCCTATTATATTATATAGTTCTATAGTAATCTATTATCATATTTACTGACATATCGCTCAAGACTTACTGATATAAAAATTATAATTAAACTTTATTTGGAGTATCAATGAGCACAATGCGTATTTCTTATTAAGCCTAAAATGTGTTTTAATGTCACTATGAATAATGATTGTATGATCTTTGAATAATATCGGTCTTTACATGCAAGATATTTAATGTGAACCTGAAGTATACTTGCAATATTTCCACTTTAGCACAATCAAATATACTTCATTGTATCTTTAGTTGGACTTCAGCGCTACTTCCGCACAATTAAAGTGCATTAAGCACAAAATTAATTTTAGTATAGTTTAATATACTAAAAGTACAATTGCAGGGTATTTTTAATAAGTACATAAATATGTAAATATATTTGTAGTATACTTAGCATGAAATAAATATTTAGTTACTATATTTATTTTTCACTAGGGTGGTTAGTTGCATTTTATTAACTGAATTTAACATTTGTTTTCTCCCTGCTCAGAAAACACAGGTGACCCATTTTTGGGTTTTGACTGACCAGCTGTGAATCACTGGACTAGACATAAGATTGATTACTGTTTTGGATATTCCCTCTGCAACCCCTGTGCATGCCTTTACTTGCATTATTATTAAACCGTAAGAATCTCATCCAAAATGCAATGAGAGGTTGTTGGGTGCAGCACGTAACATCGATTCCTTTGAGTTTAAAAGAACATTGTGTGCATTTCATCGCTCCAGATCAGATCAAAGAGGAAACCTTGGGGATCAATTAAAATAGTATCTTAAACCACATAAATCAAGGACGCGGACAACAATGTGTGAGACTAACAAATACCGAACTGTAGACAAAATCTCTTCTACACAGTGCAATCCATTTTAACCCTAAAATAAACAAAGCGTAGCACTATTACGTCAATTTGGTTTGTTATACAAATGATATTGTAAGTGAATTAAATATCACTCTCCAGCGGCTCACCCACCTTTCTAACTAACTTGGGAAAACACAATTCGGTTCCAAACTGTACTGTCCTGATAAGAGGTTCAGCCCCTTCAACACCAGCCTTTATTTAGGCTTCATTGTTCTGTGTTAGTGATTGGCTACGTTCTGTAGACTGTCCATCTGAGACCCTTAGTGTCTGATAAACAAAGATAATGCAACATTTTAGACCACAAGGGCCACATAAAAACAGAAATCTTTGAAATATAGTAGAAACAAGCCACTCTGCACATTTTTACATTACATTTATGGATTTGGCAGATGCTTTTATAGCAAATCACTTATCAGTTATTCACTGGGAATCAAACTTATGACATTGGTAGTGCTTATGCTACCAAGAATGCTTATTTTTAGTTTCTAACAACCAAGTAAATAAAGTAAATAAAATGTCATGTGACAACAATGTAGAGCACTACTTCTTGAAATATTTCTCTTGGCAACATGTTCTATTTCACATACTATCTTTTAAGGCACTGTAGGTGAATACGGTGAAAAAGAGGTATCACCATACTTTTCCCAGTTAATCACAATACATGAAACTGTTTTGTATTGCGAAGTTTAAATATTCAAATCAGACATGAACTAATATCTAAAGATGCACTAATTTACATACATTTCCAGAATGGAAATCTGAATATTGGAAAAAGCCAAAATTCTTCTTTCAGTCTGTTGTCATATTAGAGTTACATTTTTTAGAAGGAGATTTTGGATTTCTCTTTTTATCACAAAGAAAATACTGTGAACAGCCAGAGAAAAGTA
This sequence comes from Sinocyclocheilus rhinocerous, assembly GCF_001515625.1. Lineage (NCBI taxonomy): Eukaryota > Metazoa > Chordata > Actinopteri > Cypriniformes > Cyprinidae > Sinocyclocheilus > Sinocyclocheilus rhinocerous. The sequence continues at coordinate 827,661 of NW_015633534.1, forward strand.
CATTTTCACCATATTTTCAGGCATAAAATGTTATAAATCAGGCAAAAGAAAAATGAACAACCCCCCTGAAAAACCCTTCAGAATATAGATAAGTTTGTTGCTTGTAAGTGCTGCTGAAGTGGAAATTTCTGGCTCAGTGCACGAGAAAATACTCACTTTAAGAAAATTACACAAATAATTTTATGATGCAATTACATTGTAATGCAATAAATGCTTAAAAGCATATTTTAGATGATTTCATTCCACGTTATGGAAGCAAAAAACCCAAAATCTCAAAATAGACCTGTGCATGACAAAACAATGTTTTTGTCTGTAGTGTCCTGCCTTAAATAGTAGCATTCAGTGTATAATGCACAGTGTGCAGTACGCTAGAACTCCATTCTGAACTCAACCATAGTGTGTTCAAAAGGTGGCCTGATAATATAATACTTGTAGCAGATCTTGCATGCTTTACCCACCATTGCATGCTTTTGTCTCCATTCTCCTTTCATTTTTTCCAGTTGTTAACAAAATGCTGAGGTACAAAAGGCCATACCTACCACAAATTTCATTTTCAGGTTTTTAGGTAATGATATGCAAGAACCTTAGCTAGATGCTAATGCTAACATGCCAAACAGTATATAACAAGGGTGTTTAGGACATCAAGATGTAATTTACGTCTCAAAACTACTGTACCTCACTCGTGTCTTGAGTGAGTTGAATGCATTTGGGAATTGGGATGTGGCTTTTAAGCACTATAAAATGGCACGGTACTTACTACAGTACATTTTCAGATTTTCTTCAGGCACTGCAAGTGAGATTTGAGCTGTAGACTCACCTTGCACTCTCCATTGATGCATATGTCCAGCGAGTCGGCCTGGCAGCGCGTGCCGTCGATGACAGCGGGCAAGCGTTCGGTGTAGAAGTTGTAGCCCTCAGCCAGACAGTTCAACGCACACGGTTTCACTCCACCTGAGAAACACAGCGAGTTTATCGTCAATCAACTGATGTCACTCTCTCGAACTCCACTGGGACCTTTTATCAGGTTATTGATGGGTCCCAAGGTCCTCAAGAACTCCTTCGCGGCCCAGCAGTGTCAAAGAGGTGGCCACGATTTATGTCATGCGATAAACCGAAAATCTGTATGGAATAACAGTCAATCTCTCGCCTCACCAGTGCATTGATAAGTGATTCGCAGACTGCTTTTCTTGCAACTGTCTCGAGCCAGGGCTCTCAGACGGGGCCCACGGTTTTCTTTTATGCCTTTGTTGATATTAACAATCCAGTCAAAGCACTCGAGCACAAGAGAGGCATTACTCATAGTGGAATCTGAACGTTTTGCCTGACATCATTACTGCAAAGACACGGGGAGAGATTAACAGAGCTGCCAACAAAAATCATGGAGACATCCACAAAGGTTATCGCAGACTTTACAAGCGAAGTTCACCTCCAAAATGAGTTTTAAGAGCCAAACAATTGGTAATGATCATGCTTATTACAGGCAGCGAGATAAGGAGATGATTGAGTCGACTGTGAACTTCCTGTCAGAATGTTTTGGAAATGCCTCTCGATCTCTTGCAGTTTTTCTTTGTTTATTGGGTTCGGCCATTTTGTTGTAAACAAGAAATGCACCCTTCGCTCTGGCTTTCCGGCTGCACTTTTTTGTTAAAGCAGTCTGAAAACGCATCAGACAAAGGAGGTAGTGGTAGTGTTTGATTTTCACTGTTATTAATTTAATTAAATTATATGCTAGTAAAGTAAATGAATCACAATAATTTTCTGAGAAAAGCTCCCAAGTGAAGATCATCTGTAAACATTACATAGAGCAGACGAAAGCATTGAATGAACAATTTAAAAAAGTCATCCATTTATTACTTGTTTTATTTTGCTATGAACTTACTATTACTATTTTTATGAAATGAAATAATAAATATAAAAAGCAAATACTAAACATTCAAATAATAATAACAATAAATAGCAAATAATAAATATAAAAAGGTAAATATTCATTAATCATGCTGTATATATATATATATATATATATATAATATTTATTATTATTATTATACATATTATATATACACCTATATATACATATAACAAATATAGAAATTTATATAAACATTCAAATAATCAATCATGATGTTATATCATATATATGATATTAAAACAATATTACACTCTTGTTTGTGTTAAATTGCTAATATAAATTATTTTTTATATTTACTATTTTTAAGTTATTTTTCTAGTAATAAGTTGCAATAAATGATCGTTCAAACAAACCAGTATGACTTTCTTTCTTTCTTTCTTTTGACTTTCTTTCTTTCTTCTTTTCTGTTTTGGTCCATACAGTGAAGTCAGTGGGGTCCAAAACAACATTAGACTCCATTGACTTCAATCAATCAATCAATCAATCAATCAATTCATACATACATAAAGTAAGTAAGTAAGTACCAAATAACACCCCCAAATAACTACGTTTATGTGCCACAGAAGTCATACAGGTTTGGAATGACATGACAGTGAGTAAATGATGACAGAATTGTCATTTTTGGGTGGACTATTGCATTACATTGACAGGCCTAATTGTCACACTTTAATTTGCAGATCTGATCTGTCTGAGAAACCTGTGTACATACACAGTCATACACACACACACACACACACACACTCACACAGACTAGCGATACATGGTGTTCTAGCTGGAATCTGAAGAATTTTCAGCCCATCAAAGAGACTTTCACAGTGTTGGTGTTAGCAGGGTACACAAAGCAAGCCAGTATGTATACTGTCACTGAAGCCCAGACTTTGGGAAGGCTGTGGGAGAGAGCGGCTCCCTCTGAAGCCCATCGCTCTGGGTGCTGGGCAGGGAACCTACCTCCAGTGTACGGCTTCCAGTTGTAGTACTTCCCACGGAAAGGCATGTTGTCAAAATCGGCGCACTGCTTCTTCCTAAAGTCACGTGATCCTGCTGGACAAGCCTGCGATCAAACAATAAAATAATTGGCGGCGAATGAACCGTTGAGGCCTTGCAAAAACATTCAGATGGTACCCTCATTAATATTATATTAACTTATAGAGTATTTATAATACTTTCATTTTATCCTACACTGAACAATATTAAATAGTGTCACAGATTCCCAGCCGTCAGATGAAACATTTTGGGTTCCACAAAGAATCTTTCAGTGAACAGTTCTTAAAAAAAACTTTTTTCTACTCTAAAGAACCTTTTGTAGAATTTAAAGATTCCACGGATGTTAAAGGGTTAGTTCACCCAAAAATGAAAATTCTGTCATTAATTACTCACCCTCATGTCGTTCCAAACCCGTAAGACATTCGTTCATCTTTGGAACACAGATTAAGATATTTTTTATGAATTCTGAGAGCTCTCTGACCCTCCCATAGGCAGCAAGGTTACTACCACGATCAAGGTTCAGAAACATAGCAAGGAGATCGGTAAAATAATCCATGTGACATCAGGGGTTCAACCGTAAT
>NW_015633534.1:831566-831896 GCF_001515625.1 Sinocyclocheilus rhinocerous
TTTTGGAGAGTATCCACTGAATGCAAACAGCGTATGCTGTTCTGTGTCAGCTGCGACACGCGGATACCTTTTCTACGTTGTTTGTGCTTTGATTTGAACGAAAACAACGTATCCGTGTGGTGCGGCTGACACAGAACAGCATACGCTGTTTGCGTTCAGTGGATTTTCTCCAAAATGGCGCCAGGGTGACGCGGAGGAGATGAATTGTTGAATAAAGTCGTTTTTTTTCTTTTTGCACACAAAAAGTATTCTCGTAGCTTCGTAATATTACGGTTGAACCCCTGATGTCACATGGATTATTTTACCGATCTCCTTGCTACGTTTCTGGAC
>NW_015633534.1:832155-859577 GCF_001515625.1 Sinocyclocheilus rhinocerous
TCATAAAAAATATCTTAATTTGTGTTCCAAAGATGAACGGAGGTCTTACGGGTTTGGAACGAGTAATTAATGACAGAATTTTCATTTTTGGGTGAACTAACCCTTTAAAGGTTCTTCATGCAACCACAGATGCCGATTAGGAGTCTTTTTTGAGGTGATGTTTTTTGAGGTGGCCAGTCTTATTTGGGCACTAGAGTCAGACATATTACATTTAATTTTGGCTAAAAACTCTGATGGTCTCATTTCACCACATGATCTTTTTCTCCATTGGTTGATATAATACTCTCTGGCAATCTCCAGACATGGTTGCACAAGGTTCATTTTAAGTAATGGTTATTTTTGTACCACAATCCCACACAGGTCGATGTTGTGCAGAGCTCTTGATATGGTTGACCGGTGCACCTCTACTCCATTTTCAACTCCTTCAAACTTCTCATTGTCTTCTGCGTGACGTCTCTCACAGGTCTCAATCTTCTGAGTTTTAATGAACAATATTTTCATGTCAGTTTCAGAAATGTTGATGCTAACAGAAACCAACTGTGCTCACTGAGGCATTCAAACACTTGGATATTGCTTACACTTGGATAACAAGTTTTTACATATATATATAATATATTATTTTAAAAAGTAATAAATGTTTAAAAAATAAAACTTAAAAAAAAAAAATTTGATTAAACAAAAATATATAAAATATATTTTTAATTATATATTTTTTTCTTTTTTTAAAGGTTAAATCTGTAAAAAAAAAAAAAATATATACCTAGTCAGCATGTAAACTAGCGGATCATGGAGTCAGCAGTGAGCGAAGGGGTGCAGATTAGCTCATTGTTTTGAGAAGTAAAACAAATGATAGCAGACCTTTGCTTGGTACTGAACAATGGCCGTGGCTGGAACCAGAGCCACAGGGGGGCCATATCCTCAATGACTTAATAATTTCAAAACCACAGCCATAATAAATCCAGACGCTGGAATGCCCCGCATAAACACGCCAGAGAGTAGTCCTCAACCCTTGGTTGTCCCCTTCAAAAGCTTCATTTGGATTCCAGAAGGTCAAAGACCTAATTACATTATATCTGTGATGGGTTTGTTGTTTAATAAGCACCAAACCAGAGCCGGGCTGCTGTCAAAAGCCCCCAGAATCTGATCGGATGTCACCAATAGTGCATATCCACAACACGTTTGTGTTGGACAACACACGTTCATTTTCAGTGCTTGGGGGTGCTGTTTGTTTTCCAAAGTACACATTCGCTGCTTGTGCTTAACTGTTATTTTTAAGATTTGTGGTAGAAAGGCTGCCTAACAAGCTCAATTTTCACCTTAAAGGCCCCATAAAATCCTGTGCTGATGTATTTCCTTTGAAACGGGAAGCCATGCGACACTGAAGACTGGAGTAAATTACATTTTAAAATAAAATTAAACTAATTGTATAGAATTGTATTGCATAGAAATAAATATTGTATAGAAAACAGTTATTTTAAAGTGTAATAATATAAACAATACTAGGTGCTTTTAAATGTTAAACAAAAAATCTAAATAATTCTGCTGACAGACAAAGAAAAGCTAAGAGCTGTAACTCACGTCAGTGTTACACGATCTGTAGCGCTTCCTCTCTCCGAGGCAGTACTTCCCTCCGCCTGTCGGCCTGAAAGAGTAGGAATAAAAAAGGCTCATGAGGTACCATCATGAGAGAGAGGGAATCGAAGTAAAAATGCATCAACACGCCATTCCAGTCAACACTGGGCAGCATCTGTACTGCATTTGCTTTAGCAGAGCAGGGCAAATGGTCCATTAAGCTTAATCTCAACACGCCCGTCACTCACACGCAAACACATACTTCCAGGTCGTCTGCAGAAGTTTAGTGTTCAAAAGATCAGATCAGGTCGTCAGATCACACAAACATAGCCATCTTTCAGATCTGGGTTGACTTTGCTCTTCTTTTCTGGTCTCAGATCAGTTTAAAGCTAATGTGTGTTAAAAAAAAATACATTAACATTTTCCCAACACTGTCTGAACCAATGACGTGAGGTTGGGGCGGGGCTATCTGAAATCTATGAACGCTTAATTCTCACCCTTCTGACTTTTTTCTTGCACTTCTGGCATTATATCTCACAATTCTTTTTTTTCTAGTAATTCTGAGAAAAAAGTCAGAATGGCGAGACAAACTCATTGCGATGAGATTGCAAATACGAGTTAACGTCACAATTTCTTATCAGAATTGTGTTTTTCAGAATCGCAATTCTAAAAAACAAAACAATTGTGAGATAGGTCGCAATTACCTTTCTCTCTTTTTTTTTGATCAATTTGTTCGACAAGTGAAAAATCAAAAGGGCAGGGTTGGTAGAAGTTTTCGGGAAACCTGTTTGTAAACAATAATTCTATAAATGGTCCTAAATTGGCACTGTAATTTAATTGGATTATTAATTACAATAATGCAATTATAATTAATTGCCATATGGAATTTTTCAAACGTGTTTTTCTACCCCTAGGTTATTCAATTCACATTAAATTTGGGATTATTAAATTATGCATCATCTAGAGACTCATCTTACAAACATTTACCAAAAGAATTTTGATTTGTCAAATTATTTGAAACATGTGAGTAAATATATTCTTGTATATTGTAGTGCCACGTCTGTAGCACTCCCCCCTTTTTGGGGCTGTACATGTGTTCATGGTGGCTGATCACATGAATGAGACAATGGTGGTTCACGGTCATAGCGCCACCAGCTGATAGCAGGAAGTGTGGCACTCAAAATAGACTTTGAAGAGGTCCTATTACATTTATGCACTTAAATGCATGCTCTCACGAATTCGTTTTTCTAGAGCTTGTCATCACTGCTTGCAGCTATATTTATGTTTGCAATTCCGCTCTATGCCAGCAGGAGCACAAAAAGCACATCACCTTTAAATATACGTAATCCAGACGCTAGCATTTAAGAAGCAAAAAATCTCTGCAATGTAGAATCACTAAAAGTAACTTTCAGCTAAAATCAAAGATATAAATGTAATGTGGAATTTCAGCCTTACATGGAGTTTCATTGTTCAAGAGCAAGATGCCCCTCAGGCCAGTGATTTCCAATTGTATAAACAATAATCCCCATAATTAATAACTGGGCCCCTAATAAGCCCCTCGAGTATCCACGTGTTCTATCAAGGTTGACTTCAGTTCCATAAATGGACATTCAGAAAACTCCTCAAGCCACAAGCAAATATGAAAAGCAGTTTCCATTTGTGTTTGTTTGACAGAGAGCTCCCGATCTCCAGTGTCTGTTCAGGTTGTTATGACCAGCAGGGCAGTATGCACTTTCTCTCATTGTCTTATAAATACTTGATGTATGCATTCAGGTCTCTCTCAGTGAACAGCTGAGCTGTTTGGCCATTTCTCCGCAGGTTATTTTGACCCAGGAGGGCAGCGTAATGAGGTTTGCCAAGGCTTAGGTGATTCTGGCCGTCTTCCTCCGCCTCCCCCCGTGTCGTCTGGCACCGAGAGCGGCTGGTTGTGCTGTTTTCTCAGGGCCCGCTCTCAATGAATGCTTTCCAGGGCAGCTTGGCTTGAAGTGCTTGGGTTTCCTTTCTCTCGGGTAGCCAGGTTTTAAGGGCCGATCATCTTTCACAGGTGTTACATATTACACCGGCCACACTCCCGCCACTGTCTGCAGCGAGAGCGCGAGGATAGACTTTTAGGAATGAAACCTAAACTCCATCTACATCCAAACCTATTTTGAGCTCCTGCGGCTACCTATGAAATCTTTGGAAAAACTGGCAAGATCAACAAATATCTATTATGTTGACATGACAAACTTGAGTTTAGGTTTTCATAGTGCACCCAAAAATGACACTTCTGTCATCATTACTCACCCTCATGTTGTTCCAAACTTGTATGAGTTTCTTTCTTCTGTTGAACACAAAAGAAGATATTTTGAAGAATGTTGGTAAGGAAACAGTTGCTGGTAGCCTTTGACTGCCACAGTATGAAACGAAATACTATGAAAATCAGCAACTTCTTTTGTGTTCAATAGATGAAAGTAACTAATACTGTTTTGGAACAACATGAGGGTGAGTAAATGATGACAATTTAAATTTTTGGGTATCTACTGTACAACCATAAAAACATTTTTAATACAGTGCCTGGGATTGCTAAGCCTTCGTGTTCTCATCATCTCAACATTTAATATTTTAGTTCAAATATTACAAATATTTTTAATGCAGTGCCTGTGAGTGCTATGTTTTTTTTCTGCAGTTAAAATATAGTTAAAAGTTTGGAATAATTAAGATTTTTTTTTAAATGTTTTTGAAAGAAGTCTCTTATGCTCACTAAGGCTGTGTTTATGTGTTCAAAAATACAGTATAAAAGTAATATTTTCAAATATTATTACAATTTAAAATAATTGTAATATTTTTTTAAATATAATTTATTTCTGTGAAGGCAAAGCTGAATTTTCTCCTTTTCCTATCCAATTATTGTTGATGCTCAATGATTATTAATTGTTCTTATAAAGTATATTTTAAAATATATTCAAATAGAAAACATTTCTTTTGAATTGTAATAATATTTCACAATATTGCTGTTTTTTTCTGTACTTTTGATCCAATATCCAGCTTTGATAAGCATAAGAGACTTCTTTCGGAAACAATAAAGATCATAATTATTTCAAACTTTGACTGGTAGTGTACCTGAACCTGCAACACTTGGGTTGATGCATGCATACTAATTTGCAAGTGAACCCTAACAATGCAGACACATTTGCAAAGGTTTGTGGGTAAAAAAGGTTCATTAACGTAGTGATTTAGGAAGCAATTCACACAGAATTCCCTTTCAAACCAAGAGGGTTTCTGTTGGCCAACAGCGAATTCACATGACTAACTTGAAGCCATTGCTAAATTGGGAAATATTTCACCCTCACAGGAAATTCCAGATTGCATGAATTCCTATTAAAATGACTGGATTTTGCCCACAAAAAAGTAAACAAACAAAATCGCTGAACGCCAGTAAATGTGACTGCACCTTACTAGTATGTGATAAAGGTGCCATATAATGGAAAACTGTATTTACCTTGGCATAGTTGAATAATAACAGTTCTGTACATGGAAATTACATACCGTGAGCCTCAAACACCATTGCTTCCTCCTTCTTATGTAAATCTCGTGCATGCAAAAGACCACTGAAAAATAGGCGAATCAGAACATAACACCGACTGTGATGTCGGGATCACTAATATTTACGCCCCCAACATTTGCATATTTGCGTATGTGAAGAAACAAGCGAGGATAATAGCGAAAATGGCAGATCATGGAAATAAATGTTATGTTCCAGGCTGTGCAGGGGATGTGATGTGCAGGGATGGGTTGGTGTCTGTATCTGAAGTTGTGTTATCAGTCCAGTCTTGATTTGTGCATAGAAATGAGACAAGTGTGAGCTGTAGTGAGATGGACTAAATAGGGACCCGTTCAGTTTTGTTCTGGCTTACTTTGCCTACTTACGCTGGGCTGTCACAGTGTCGCATGGAAGAGGAGACGCCGCCGCCGCAGGTACGACTGCACTCGCCCCATGTGGTCCAAGGTCCCCAGCTTCCATCCACGCTCTGCGGCCACGTCCCAAACGCCACACATTCACCCTGATAGCACCACTGATACACAGATATCCAGAAATCATTGTTAAAGAAAAAGCGCTTATAAAAGAATCTTTTCTGCTGTAGGATTTCATTTGCATTTTTTTTTTTTTTTTCAAATTTCAAGTGTTCTCAGTTGGGAAAACTTCTACAGTAGTGAATAAAAAACAAAACAAAAACAAATATCATTTTTGTGTTCACATTTGCCCTATTTCCATTTCATTTTTCCAAAAGAGAAAAAAAAATACAGAGATGAATTACATTTATCAGAAGAGATATGGATGAAATGTATAAAAAAAAACATATTCATTGCCATTAAAGTGAAATGACTAAACCTACACATGAGAGCCTGAGAAAAATGCTCATTTTAGAACAAAATTTCAGATGGCACTTTGAGGCTTTTGCATCTGAATTTTGTTGATTCCTTGTTACATGTGCAATTGGTTGTTCATCATGTGTTTAATACATTATACTTTCTACAGGTAAGTTTTAATGTTTTATAACTGTGGTTTGTGAGGTGCGTAAATAAAATATTTTATAATGCATTATATACACAGGCGGTAACACTTTATTTTAAGGTGTCCTTGTTACACGTTACATGTACTTACTAATATAATAACAATTAATTATGCATAATTGCATGCAAGTAACCCTAAGCCAAACCCTAATCAAAACCATATAGTAAGTACACGTAGTTAATTAATATTACTCAGTACTTAAATGTATAATTACACTGTAACAAGGACACCTTAAAATAAAGTGTAACCAGTGCAGGCTTCAAGTAAAGTGTTACTGAACATTCTCTTGCTCATTATTAGTTAGGATTGCTGAACCTTATTGTAATCGGTATGTCCGGCAAAGTAAAGTGCAGCTCTCATTTGAGAGATATCTCTAGGCTAAATCTTGTTTTGTGTAAACAGTGTCTTCACCTACTGTCCCTAATCTGAATTCACTCCAGAATAAAAACAGACTCGAGGCTTTGTAATGCCTCAGGACCACATGGAATCTTCTCAAGGCAAGATCTCATAATCCATCCAGCCCAGGGCACACGAGGACAGGGATTGGAGACACTGGAAACTGTCGCCACTGTGCAACTGTGTTAGTAGGTTAAGTTCTGGCTCTTTCTCACTCTCTCTCTCTCTCTCTGTCTGGAGGGATCTGGGTGGTTTGTTCTTGTTCTCAGACTCTGTTTCTTTCTCTCGTCCACAGACAGAGAACTTGGCAAGGGAAAGGCTGTGTCCTCGGCTACCAGTGTCTGAAATCAGGGTAGTGTGCTAAGATACTAGCAGGCAGGTCCAAAATAACCTCTTAAAGAATGTCTTATCTAACAGACGCGCTGTTGTAAAGCCTAGTGAGCGGCCTCCGTCAGCATCATTTTAAGGTAGTGTATCATATGCATGCTTTGAAGGCTGTTTAAATAGTAGGCAGCATGATTATGCTGCTCCCTAACAAACTGTACTTTGTTTTTTAACAACACTCCCAAGGCAGCACATACTGCATTGTGACATACTCGGTGAAAACTTGACAATGATAGTAAAACCTAATTTATTTATTTTTTTTAGGATTTTTGAATAAATAATATAGACACAAGTGACATAAATAATGTAAAATACAGATAAATATAATATAATATAAATAATGTAATAATTATTATGTATTATATAGTTTATAAGAAAGAGATGCGTGGTTACTTTAGAGAAAGGACAAAAATAGTTTACTTTGTGATAATTATTGCTAAATGATTTGTTGATATATTACAGTGTTTTTTTTTCCCCAGTGGATGATTCCATTGCTGATAACTAATAGATACATAATATCTATAAGTGCCTGATATAATGCTGATACACACAAACAATTTATAATGTATATAATATAATATAATATAATATACATACAAATGCTTAAATTAACACTTAATTTAAATACATCAAACAAAAATTTAAAACATTACATTAAAAAATACATAAAAATATTTTATCTTTTTATTCATATTCACTATTTTAATTTTAATTTAATTTTAACTTTTTAAAATTCATAAAAAAAAAAGTAATATAGAAATTGTTATCATTTTACAAGACTTTCAGCAGATTATGGACTTTTAAAATATACTGAAAAACTTTTTATTAATCTTATAAATAACAATAATTAATCATCTTAATAATAACAACTCAATAATCGTATTTAATCTTAAATTTTATTTTATACGTATTTAAAATTCATTAACATTTTAAATATACATAAATAGTTGATTACCATTTGACAAGAGTGTCAGTAGATTATGGAATTGATATAAGAGGCAACAAATATTTTTGTTCACTTGCTCAGTGTTGGCCAATGCAGATACAGTAAATTGGCTGGTATATCACTAAAAGTATATTATATATCACTATTACTGTCACTATTATCATAAAACACTGATAAATCAGTGCATTTATTGAGAAAGTAAATAGAGTCAATTTTGATTTCATGTTGTCACATCACATTTAAACAAAGAGTGGAAGAACGTCTTCAGTGACAGGTTAGGAATAATCTCTGCCTTGAAATGGGCGGCTTTCTGGCATTGTGCTTCCTGGAGTGTTCGACAGTCATTCTTTACGACGTGACAAATTCGTTATCAGTGGCGTTGGTGGAAAGCATATTCAGTAGCATGTGTGGTCACCCCGATTTCTCTGTCTTTCCATTTCTCGTCTTTCTGGAGCTGGCAGGGCCTCCACTCCATTACACGCTGGGTGAGAAATGGCTGACATTCGTATTCCTTTGATGCCGACCCAGCCAGGGGCAGACATAAGTACGCCACCCGCTAAAAAAAAACAGCGGCTCAACCTGGGGCTCGCTGCTTGTCCAAGACAACGCACAAGAGCTTGGCAGTAAATAGATCCAGTGAGCGAATGGTAACAAAGACCGACAGCTCGTGGTCCTCGTCCATTCCTCCTCTAGAGCCATCCTACGAACGAGGACAATGGCCACTCTAATCTTTGTTCAAACTGTCTCTCTAACCTGGACCGGCAGAAATGTGAACTGATGACCCAAACGCTGTGTGCATGAGTGAACACTGGGAATAGGCTTTCTTATTCCCATATCTGGTACAATGAGAGCAGGGACAAACGCCACACCCGGAGCCATTCTCTTCTCTAATCTGTCAGGAGTCCGTTTCCCACTACCTGCCATTTCATAACCTTTCCCATTGCATAAATCTTTCCGACGTTGGCACGCTGACTTACCCCCTTTTCAATGGTGCTGGTCTGGCACAGGGTTCCTTCTGCTGCGGGGATACTGTTGGTGACACAGCGGTTACTTTTGCTAAGGCACCAGAGCTCTCTACACACTTCCTAGGAAAGAAGGCAAAAGCAAGTTGGTCAGAATAGATAAATTCTCAAGGGAAAGAAAAAATAGACACGAGACCAGCATACTGTGGTGGACTGGTTTCCCCACCAGACTTTTTACAAGGCCGCATGAAATTGCTTCATTTCTGCATTGAAACAAGATGTTTGGGCGGTGCATATTGAAAGGACCTGCCCCTTTTTAACAGCCAATAGGCTGTAGTTACACCATTGCTAATATGCGACTTGCTGGTCAGTGGCATATTTGATTGAACATTTCAGAAATAATGTTTGCAAGTCTTAATCTGGTGATACCTATTAGTTAAATTTTCAACCCTATTCAATTTGAAATGTAATTTTTCAGAAAGCTACTCTCTAAAAAAATGCTATCTTATTTTTTTTTACCCAATTGCTGGATTCAGCCTGTTGGGACATTTTATTGGGTTGTTTTTAATATTTTTACCCATGCTGGGTAGTTTTTTTCGTAACTAAGACCCTGTCCACACGAATGCGGTTATTTTTAAAACCGCAGCTTTTTCTACGCTGTTAGGCCGTTCGTTCACACGCAAACGCAGCACCAGGTCACTGAAACCGAACATTTTTGTTCTGATTGGCCAGCATGGCTTTACGGTTGAGATTATATCGCCACCTGTTGGTTAGGCATGCTCTTGACAGTGCTTCATAGCATGCGTTTGCGTTTTCATGTGGACGTAGATTTTTTTTAAAACGGAAGAAGGAAAAACTCGTACATAAAACATAAAAATACCCGTGTATGTGTGGACATGGCCTGAGTTGCTGGGTAATTTTTAATGCTGGGTTATTTTTTTTTACCCAACCACTGGGTTGAGCCTGTCTCCATAGAAACAGCCCAGCTGCTGAGTTACAGTCAGAGTGTGGGCTTTTTGTGTCCACTACAGGAGAGAGAGAGACATTCTCAGCGCCGCTGATTTGGTGCACTTCTTCAGCGAAATAAAGGTTTGTATACCTTTTATTTCATTTATAAAGTCTTTACTGTGCTGTAAATTGTATTATTTTATGCAACGCAACATAAGGACGAGATGTCAGTCAGCTGCATCGGCAGTGGTCACTTTGCATGATGGAAACGCCTTTTGGCTTGCATAACATAAACTGATTTTATTCCTTATAATACTGAGTTTAATTTAATTTGATGTTAAAATATGTTCTCTAATCTCAGTACTGTTTATTTATGGGCAGGTTAAGGAGTCAGTCGCGGCATCTTTCAGCTACGAGTGAAATGCGAGGCTGCAGTCTGAGGTTCACAGTTCCCCCACGAACAGCAGCCCTTCACTGGCTAAAAGCACTATTTCGGTAAAAAGAAAATTACAGAGAATGGTTGATTACACTTAAATTAAAATGCTACTTTTAAATGTTACATTGTTTGTGTCTAAAATGCTTGTTAAATGAGTTTAAATGTATGTAATATTGTAAACTATGCTGTATTCACCCAAATAAATTCAATTTGTCTTGTATTTTGTACGTGTGTTCTTGCTTAATAATAAATGTTCATCTTTTGATTATTGCTGTTGCCTCTAGTAATTCTGTGTGGGATTTTTAATTTCCAGTCCATTTTAAGCCAGCAACATAATAATTTTTAAACAACAGTTGACTTAAATAAAACAACCCAGCATGTTGGGTAAAAACATTTAACCCAACCAGCTGGGTCAAAATAACCCAGCACGTGTTCTGTCCAATATTTACCCAGTGCTGGGTTGTCAAATAACCCAAGTTGGGTTGTTTTTAACCCAGCAATTTTTAGAGTGTAGCTAAAAGTTGTCCTAAAAGTGCTAGTGTATGCTATTTTAGGAGTACATTAATTAAAATGCTGTTAACTCAAACTTGAAATTGTATTTACCAGTGTTTTGACTAGTTAACCAGTAAGGCTTTCTTGGTAAACCAGTTTTTTATTCTAGCATGCTAATCATCACAAAACTCCTTAAAGACCTCACCAATTCAGCAAAATTGCTGTACTAACATATTGACCAGATGACCTAGTATTTTACAAAATTTGCACTATACAGTCAGAAATTCCCCTTCATGGGAACTTCGAACTGCATCCTCTAGGGGTCGCTATGGGGAACGCCTCGTCGTGACCCGTGTCTGAAGCATACATTGAAAAAACACCAACTCGTTGGCCGGCGACAGCCATGACGTCACTACCGGTGCGACTATAGTATAAATAGGCGCCGGGAGCACACATCATTCTCTTCTTCGTCTTCATTGACTGTTTTGTTTGAAGCGTGCATTTCTGTGGTAAGAGCGATCTCTATGGCAATATATAGCAATTATATGGTTATATGGCAACAGGCAAAATCTGGTAAAATGTATCTGCTAAGGTGAGGTCAGATTTACCTTTGTACTGCTAAATTACACAGGTGAAATGCAGTCATAATAGGAATCCATGTGATTAGGAATTTCACATGAGATACACAGATTTCACAGGGATTCAAGTTTGTTGAACATCTAACACACAAATTCACTGTGTTTACCCATATGAAGCTGCTTGGTTTGGACGTGACCTTGCACAATTTAGCCAAAGTTTCGCTAGTGTGACCACACCTTAAGTATCTAAGCTTTATTACATGACATTTTGTTGCTAATGTAGATTTGTCTGAGAATCAGTAGGATTCCTGATTCCCTAAAATTTACATCACTTCATAAGATCAGTATAGAAGTAGAAAGTGTCAGTTTACATTTTTTAGAACTGCCTTATAAGTATTTGACAAATGCACCAAAGAACTAACTTCCATATGCTCTAAAGGAACCATGCTGGGGTCTGAAGTTTGAGCATAGGAAGACATAAGGCTTTCTGTACATTACAAGTGTAGCTTTGTAGAACCCTGCATTAGAATTCCCATTAAAGTGCACCAGCTCCCTTTAAAGTCTGAACTTCACAGGATTTACAGGACAGAGAAGTGCCCCCATGAAAAAGACTTATGATAGGGAGCACCGCCGCTGACCCCAGGTCAGTAAATAAGACTCAGCTGCCCAGCCCATCCAGATTAAATAAAGCGGCAAACTGCCACTCTCAGGTTGCAAAAGCTCCACCTCTGCGGCTGGTTTTAATAAGGTTTCCTGCTGGCCCATTCAAGATGCCCATGCTGAGAAGGTCAGAGGGGTATGCTTGACCAGCGAGACCCGAGCACTGATGGTTTTAAGCTGGGAGTGCAGGTTAAAAATGGGCTGAATTCACTAAGGCCAAAGTAATTACTGCTATCGAACAGTTTTAAAAAATTTTTTTTTAAAGTTATGGGGCACTAAGTGGCTGGAATTAGAATTTCAATATGAAATAAGCATATAAAGGATCTTTAGATTTGTGGCTATCTGTGCAAATTTTTACAAAGTGTTCCATTTCAGTCATAGCTTTGGTCTTCTGATGGAAATAGCCTTTAAATATATTAAATAATTCTTTCTATCTATGTAACACTTTTGTTTAGTTTTTATCATGTTTTCATTTTGTTTTGGTTATGTCTTTCTTGTTTTGTCATCTGACCTAGTTTCTCTGTCTGTTTAATTACTCACCTACTCAACTTTCTGTTCACCTGTCATTTAGTTAATTATTTCATTAGTTCCAGTTTCTTTAATCCTTTGTCTGGTATTGTCATGTTGTGTTTTACACACTGTTTCGTTTGTGTTTCTTCTCTATTGGATTCACTTTGATTAATCTAATACATTTCTTTTGAATTATTTTGTCTACCTTTGTCATTCTTTGACCTAAACTTGACTGAATAAAGGACCCACTAATAAAGAGGAAGTTTGCCTCGATTAACTTTGGCCCGATGGGGAACCCCTTTGAGCCCAACAGGGCAAAAGTATTTATTTTCCAAGGAGGAAGGAATCTGGAGGCATATGTGGAGGAGTTCATCGTTGCCAGCCACCTCATCATCTGCAGCGACAATTAGCTTATAGAGGGATTTTGTGTTGGACTGGATGACAAGATCTGCCTGGTGATGCTTCGTGGAAACTCCTGCTGGATGCTGGCCGAGTACATCAACTTCACCTTGTGGGTCATCGGATCTTGTTTTACTGTGGGTGATGTAGAGGAGGATCCCGCCGCCAGCTTCCAACCCCACTTACCATCCGTCATTATCCCAGAGCCAGGACCCAGCGCCCACGTCCACAGTGGACAAAGAGCCAGAGTCCACCGCAGAGAGACCCTGCACATCCCTGCCATGGAGATCTAGACTGAGATGGAGCCAGCAGCCACATTCGTCCAGGAGGAGGAGCCCGAGGTCCCGGCTGACCAGGTGTGTGAGCCGGCCGTATTGTGTGCACCAGTGGGGATTTTAGTGGAGCTAGATGAGGAAAAATGGCTAATTGACTGAGAAACTGAGGTAGTGCTTCCCATCCTGTCCACCCATGAACCTTCCTCCTGCATAAGTGTATCATCATCTCTGATCCCACTGAGCTCAGAGTCTTCGTCATTGTTGATCCCACTCAGTTCAGAGTCTTCATTGTCAACAGTCACATCCAGTATAGAGTTTTCATTGTTACTGATCTCACTGCTCAGAGTCTTCATCGCCACCAGTCTTGTCCAGCACAGAAAGTTCTTCATCATCACTAGTTCATTCCTGCACAGATGGTTCTTCATCACTACCAGCTCTGTCCATCACTGAGCTGACTCAATCGCCCTGTCTTGCACTACTGCATGCTCCCCTGAAGCCAGCTATTCCCTCTGCTCTGCCTCCGCTGGTGCCCCTCAGCTCCACCATCAGCCCTGCCATGCAGCCCTGATCCGCCTTTGGGATTCTAGTACCCAGTTATGCCCTGGCTTGAGGAGTCCCAGGCTCCGCCTTGTCTTTCGGAGCCCCTAGTTCTACCTCTGCCCATCGACCAATTGGCTCCATCCCGGCTCCTCGCTCCCTCTGCTCCACCATGGACCGTCGCCCTGTCGGCTTCTCTGGGCTCCCTTGTCCCACCGGCTCTGCCCTCTCTACCATCGCCACGGACTTCCAGGATATCCGCTGTGCTCTATCCCTGCACCCCTATGGCTCCGTCTGGCTCTTCCTTCCCTCAGATTACACCTCGGTCCCCACTTGCTCCATCATCACCGTAGTTCTCTGTTGCCCTGTATCCTCCTCAGCCGCTTGTCGCTAGGACTCTGCCTTGACCTTCTGGTCCTTCATCATTGCCTGGGCCTCCTCATTGCACAGTGACACTTCAGCCAGTCAGGCTCAAGTTTCCTTCCTCCTCCCTCCATCGGTTCCGCCAGGGATCGCCTCCCTCATGGCCATCTCCTGGACTGCGCTAGGATCTTGTTGGCCATCCATAGCTCATCCCTTCATAGCTCCTTCTGCCGTCTACTCCTCCTTGAACTCTTTTGTCTGTCTATCTATCTATCTATCTATCTATCTATCTATCTTCGAGTGAGTCTTAAGACATCATATGCAAAACATTGAAAAACTCAGCAGACGTCTATGTCTTCTTTGTCATACAAATAACTCATAAGGAACAATACCTTAATATCTGAAAAGTCCAGCCTCAAAATGATCCAGTCACACTGAAACTGTTGAGACCACCTTACCATACTAGGTGCTCTCCACTGCCACTAAATATTTTCCTTTATGATGTTCCCATGTTCCATGGTGATAATCTCCTCATATACACTGCTAATTAATTGGTGGTTTAATACACAGCAGGATAAAGTGTAATGCCACCCACATCCTCTCTAGTCACTAGATCTAAACACCACTGATCTGAAGCAGAATAGATTTAGAAATAGATTTCCACTGGCTTTGTCCTAAAGACCCCAGGCTCAAGTTTTCTTGAAGAATGGGGTAAATTCCACCCCACACCATTCAGGAAATGTATGACAGCATTCCAGGAAGAATCAAAGGCAAAAGGTGGTCATACTCCTTATTAGGTCTTTGATATCAATATATTTTTAGGTTTCAAATTTTTTGTCCACCCCCTGGGTGTGTGTTTATCTCTCTGTAACAGTTTATCCAAACCAAATTCAAACCTCTGGTCTGCTGGTGTGGTTATAATTCTCCAAAGGCATGTATTAAACAGATGGTTGGCAGAAAAAAATAAGATTGTCAGAATCCACTAACACTACACGCTGTATTAAACTTGAGCCAAGGGAATGTGAGACTTTTTTTCTTTACATGACCGTCTTCCATGCTGATCTATACCACAGTTATGAGCTTAAGAGAGAAATTACAGGGTTCTCTTTTTGGCATGCGTTCATCCACTGTCGGATATATCTCTCAATGAAACAAAAGAACTCTGTAATCTTGGGTAATTTAATTCTTTTCTGGTGTAGAAAGCAAAGCCGCATATTTGTACTAAGCAGAGCACCATCTCTTATTGATCATTAATTTTCCTGGCTTCATTCAAGCCTTTTTTTTTCTCCCTGTGTCAGTTTATTTGCTTAAGTTTGTTATTCTTTGGGTAAAATCATTATCATTTCCAAAAGTCTGGGGATTCGACAGGAAAAGAAACAAACCTCAAGTATGGGCTTTCTCTGAAAGATATGTGGCCCGACTTCAAACGTGCTCGACGAAGCTCGTTTCAGGTGCTGATAAAACAACGATCTTTAATTTCGACAACATTTATGGCATCATGTGACCTACTACAAGAGAGTATCGACTTGGCAGCCTCACTTCTAGCCCTCAAAGGAAGTGAAAATAATCTCAGCTGATTGCTATCACCTGTGTTTCTCAAAGCATCCAAAAGTTTTCCACAATCAGGGCAAGTGTTACAAAAACTTAAACTCGATATATTCTTTACAAGTCCAAATGAGACACCACAGCACTCACTCATAGCACATTCCCCCCCACTGCTCTGTACATCAGAAAGCTCTTCTTGTAATGTTGCCTGCTGAACAAATCATGTCCTTTGGCTATTCTCCTCTGGGTCAGTGGTAAAAATAACTGCTTGACCTCCGGCATCATGTCTCCTCAGAGTTCTTTATGTAGCGGTCTTGCTCTCTATGTCCAAACCGACTTCTGATTTAAAATCAGCTCTTGAATTTTAGTACATATACAGCAGGTTTTAACGTCACAGGTATCAATAATGTAGCAAATATCTGATCACACTTGATGTGTTCGCAAAGTTTCTGGCATTTTCTTGCAAAGCATGATTGACTAGGGCCAAAATTCATATTTTCATTGAAGATTTAGTGATTTTTGCTTCATTGCATTGGTTGTAGTAAGGTAACATCTCGGTAACATTTTAAAAATGGTTTACCTTAAGTAGACTCAAAATGTCAATATAATATGTTTTTACAACAAAAACACAACCATACCAAAACCAGCTTTTAAAACAACGTAACTTGTACATTTGAATGAAGCATTTAAACGACAACCACAGTATTGTTGGCCCCTGGTAACCAGCACTGGCAACTTAGCGACTTTGTCGCTCGATTTAGTGACTTTTAAAACCCCTTTTGGAACTTTAAAAAAAAATGTACCTAGCAACAACTGTAGTCGCTAGGCGAGATTATACCAATATATACCAATAAAAATGATATACCATATACCATCGCATCTATAAAACTAGATATGGTTTATCCTAGTTTCCGAGACTCGCTGGTACAGTATATTGCCATCTAGCGACATTTAGCTAGCAGACTTTAGCTACTTTCCATTTAAAGTAGTTGGCAACAGTGATTTTAACAACATTTCTGCAATGTTTAAAAGTCCAACATTTACCATTGTTATGTTTTACATTATCAACTTTCTCATGACTTTTAAGCATGCACAGAATAGTTGTGCATGTTGTGACGGAAGTTCATTTTTGCTTCTTGGTTTGTGTGAGGTTGTTGTGTGAGTCTGACACAGCAACAGTGGCTCAACCAATGGCATGAGTTCTGGAAATCTGTTTGAAAACAGGTATTATTTTTGCTATACCGTTTGCTGACAATAGTGGCAAAGATATTACACAATTAACTTTTAAAGCTAGTAATTTTTACTTTTAATGAACGGTTTATGATACTGCTTTTTAAAAAATTATTATGGTTGAAGCAGAACTGTCCCATTCTCTAACAAAAATGCCAAAAATGTTTGGTGTCTGAGCCAATAAATTTCACTATGTGAGCATGACATTCCCAGAGCATGATAGTGTGTTGCAGCCTTCTTACCCCATATTTGCACTGACAGGAGGAGGCACCGTACTGGAAACGACACTGCTCATCTGCATCGTACACCTGCCCTGGAGCCACAGTGGGGTACAGGAAGTCTCGTTTAAGAGGCTCATTGTCCAGACATGTTCCTCGACCTGAGCTGTCAAAAAAACAAACCTTCAATGGGATTGGCTTCTCTACAGACGTTTCATCTCTGTCCAATAAGAGAAGAAAAGTCTTGTGACAAAATCTCACATGAAAGGGAAATGAAAGGCATAGTGTTAATGGGAATTAGCAAGCGAGAAACCTGGGAAATACAGAAGGCAAAATGAGGGAAGCGTGAATGACAAACAGTGGTCATAAAATACTGAGATTTGGACTTATATGGTACTGCGGTGCGCCTATGGAATCCTTTGAAGAGCCAATAAAAGAAAGAAAGAGACTGAACGAGCAAAAAAACATAGAAGGTACCAGAGGTCATGCGTCCAGTCAAAGTTGTGTTTAGTCTGTTTAGTCAGCTAGAAATATGAATGCTCCCAAGAAACCCTCAAAAAAGGGCCACAGCTCTGTCTGCAGCAAACAAAGTGCAAAAATAGAGCCAAAGCAGAGGCCAGGCGATGCATGTTTTGTTGGACTGTGTTTATTCTGGGTTCAGAAGTGGATCTTGTTTTATTCTCGGCGTCCCCATTACGGATGCTTTTCCCCCCTCCCTGGCATGCACAAGCGGCTGAGAGACGTGTCCGCCCCACGCCGCTGCTGTCCGCCGGAATAAAATAGCCAATTATTATCCCGCTGGCTTTTCCAGCAGCATGCCGCGGAATACGCTCTCCTTCTCTCTGAGGGAATAGTGGGCTCACTAACAACATAAACGCTAACATTTCATACTGCTGGAGAGCAGGCGGCTCTATTCTAGGTTCTGTCTGGCATTCGCATGATTGCTGCAACTGAACGCGCAACCTAAAGCATGTTAACCAACCACCCCACCGTGCGCTGCTAAAAGCAACAGTGCCTCTAAAGAGAGTGAGTTTACATTGCATCAGCCAAGACACACTAACCCTCTGACAGTATGCCATTACATTTTCAGACACTTTCTACAAGGGATATGTGTCTAAATCCCACATTTATTGGTCTGAAGACGAAAAAATGGGAAGGCGTGACTTTAAAACTTAAATGACAACTATTTGTTTATATATATATTGGAGGCCGGAGATAGTTATCACTGGAGCTTTAACTCGTTGAAATCACATAGTTCTTAAATTAGAATAATTTGTAGTTTTATAATACTAAATCATTTGTTTTAGCCTTCAAACTAAAATTCCAACATCATAATTTGCATTAAAAATTTTAAATATATATATAAACATATATTATTTTATATACTATATTTAATATTGTTAAATATTTAACATGTACACATAAAACACTGTCCTGAGAAAAAAATAATGAATAAATGCAAATGTATTATTCACTAGAGTAAACAGTTTGACAATCAGCCCTGGTTTCCCCTAAATGAGCTAAATGCGGTTGATACAATCTTACATTAAATTAACAAAAGGGTATTCAAAAATATATTTAGATGTCTAAAAAAAAGCATCCTATGGATCTGGTTTCTGTAGTGCATTCAAGAGGAAGCATTAGGTGAAACAGGGATCTCTGGCTTCCCACCACAATACTGGAAGTCTAATCTAATTAAAAACTAAACCAAATACATTGGAAAGGAAAGAAACACATAAGCTCTAGCCTGGGGGGGTAACCAATGTTGTATTTGGTTTCATCCATTTAGTTTTCTATTTTTTCCCATGTGTTTTGGTAGAATAATCCCCTCGCCGGGGAGAAAGACGAATCTGAATATGTGCCCTAGTACTGGAACACACAAACAAAGACCGTTTATTTCTTTAGAGAAAGACAAAAATGGTCACTTTTAAAATGGACATGTTTATTTGACATGTCAACAAAACTTACTTGGGTAAACTCGTTACAGCGAGCAGATATGTCAGCAATGAAAGGAAACTTAGTAACTATTTATAATATTTCAGCACAAAAACAAATATCTAAATAGGAAATTGCAAAATAATTACACCTTGTCCATAGCAATCGTCTAACCTTGTGTCCTATCGATAATTTTTTTTAGAACAGTTAGTTTAAAACACAGAGATGCTTGTATTGCTCAGTTTGACTGTGTTTGTGTCAGACTTTCTGGCTCAACGACACGCAACGGTTGATGCTGCTTTGCTTCATTTGGAATAATTTTCTTTGGTGGAGTAAAAAACAGACAAAATAACCATCCATGTTATGTCTATAATGTAAGTTAAGCGATATTAACTTGTCCCAAAACAAGGTGGCAGATGGTTGACATAACAACAAAACAATGTGGTTTTACATACACAAAACTGCAGAAATCTAATTAAACACCTTTTTACTCAATATTTTTCATTAATGTTTGAGAAATGTTTATCACCCACTATGTTAATGGATATCATAAATTTTGAAACTGACACAATTAATTGTCAATTGGTCAAAAGGCACATTTAATGGCCAATGTCAATCTCAAAATTTGCATGTATATCTGCCAATTAACTAGCCTGCTGTAAACAGAAGCCTAAATTGCTTTTAGCCATTTTTCCAAAAGCCACTTTCTTTACTGAAGGTTCCTACTGTACATGTACAAACAAGCACACTAAAATAAGTCCAAATCTACAGCCAAACACCGGTTTCTGGCGAGGAAAGATCCATCCACACATCCAGAATCTAGATGGGGATGTTGCGGTAATAGACTAGCATTATCATAGCAGAGCTGTTTTACTGCCAAAGATTACATCAACCTGAGATTTCAGAGAAAGTCCATTATTGATGAATTGCTCGGCACTAAGCAAATCCAAAAAAGGAAGGTTAGTATTCAGCCTCACTCCGAAATGGTCACAGATGACACGGTGTGATTATACAACAGGGAGTTCATCCCAAACCAACAGAGCAGCGTTTCTTTGTGTTTGTGTGGGAAGTTGGCACACGATGATAAAGCTTCTGATGCCAGCGATGGCTGTGATGTTAATCTTCTTCCATGAGGTCATTCACCAGGAAAACTTTTTGACAGCCATGGCAACCGCTATTATTTTCTTTCGTCTTACGTTAGGCTAACAATTCACAAACTTGCCTATGACTGCCTACTACAGATCAACTTCCACACTCTCATCTCATCTCATCTTTTTCAAATCCAGCACATTTGTGTGGTTACAAAAAATTAAGCCAATTGTTAAGTGGCATTATGTATCAGTAGTAAAATAGAGAGTAAACCCATAAAAGTAATCCTCTAACTGCACACTAGACATTTAATCAAGTTAGTTCAAATGTTCCATTTGGCAATTTAGGTTTTAGAAGGGTGCTCACAGACGCCCTCTTTCTCAAAGTGCTAAGGGCCTCATTTGGGACCAAGGCCAATCTGCCCGGACTGCTGTTACACACCATTTTTGAATCATGGTGCACAGGTTTTTATCAATCCATTTGGAAGAAAAGTTACAATAAGTACTTTTGAGGAAAAATTTGCCACTATAGTTGCCAATGTTTTGATAATCTTTGAATCTTTGAACAGAGTGGACAGTTAATGGACAGCTATAATCAAGCTGCAGCAGTTTTTTTGTGTAGTTGAGTTGCAGTCTGTTTAAAGGTGGGGCCACATTAGTGAAATGTTGGCAAAATTTTGTGGACAACAAAGGTCCATTGTCTATTGTCAATAGTGTAGCGATTTAATCCTGACACAGAAGTCATTGTCAAACCAAGCAGCTTTCTGTTCATCAATACAATATACCCGCACATGACCAATCTGAACCTATTGTGAAATCTGCGATGGAAATTTGTCATCCTGCCGCAAAATTCCCAATTGTATAGATTCCTAAAATAACTGGATGATGCCTGCAAAAATTCGCCAAATAAAGGTAAATGTGGTCGCATCTTACACTTGACACAGTTGTGATCAAATATTTGTCATGCATCACCTCTATCTTTCAGAGCATTTGCAAAACTCTGTCAAGTTGTAGTCTGATTAACATGCATGCATGCTAGACGAATCTGATCTACATTCCTTATTAAGGGATTTTAATGTGACTTTGCAAAAAAACTAATCATTTACAAAGACAAGTTTTATTCCGACCTAAATCAAGCATTTAAAGCTCCTGTAAACTTGCTAACTTAAATAGTAGAATGTCTGATTTCAGAATTTCAGAATTGCCCGACCCTAAATGTTATATAAATTTAATAGTTGTGGTTACACTTTATTTTGACAGTCCACTTTAGACATTCTACTTACTATAAGTAACTTTGCAACTACATGTCAACTAAAGCCCAAAGTATATTTCACTTTTTATGCGATGGTCCATATACTGTGTGCGTGATGCAGATTTCATCACCAGAATAGTACGCGCATACTGTACACACACCACCCAATTGGTACGTGTAGGTCGCACATGCGCACTGAATTTGTTTTGCACTAATCAGTTGTTCCACAAGGTGGCAACACTGGCCGGGGCCGTTGCTTCACAGAAGAAAATTAAACTAAAGAGACGGAACAACAACAACAAGATACCCGAGACTGCAACAACAAACGCCTATACTGAAAAGCACTTTTTTGAGAGGGTTATGAGATAGTCACAACTTTATTTTAAAAGATTGCAAAGATATTTTTATCAGTCATAACTTCTGGAGAAAAATAGAGCAGACACTGGACAAAGATGAAACTTTCTAGAGCACATGTGTCGACCGCCTGCGTTCAAGCATGCTATGGACACTTTGAAAGGCTATGCATTCGACTGTAGTCATATGCTAGCGTACGTGTATAAAAACGAAGTATACTTTTGTATGCTTCACTCTCATTAGAGTATTAATAAACTGGTAATGGTTAGAGATAGGGTTAGGGTTAGTAGAATAAGTTGACACACTCTAAATAATGCTGGGTTAAAAAGGGACAAACCCAGCTATTGGGTTGTTTTGACCCAGCTTGTTGGGTCAAAACAACCCAACCGCTGGGTCAAAACAACCCAATACCTGGGTCAAAACAACCCAACCGCTGGGTCAAAACAACCCAATAGCTGGGATTGTCCCTTTTTAACCCAGCATTTTTTAGAGTGCGTGGACTTGAAAATTGACTTATAGTCAGTAGAATGTTTAAAGTAAAAGTGTTACCCATGGTGTATTTTACAGGTTGCATCTAGTTGTTAAAACTTGTTCTGCAAAACTTTTGTAAGATTTGCATTTGGTTCTACCAACATTAAGAGTGGGGTTAAGTGTATGCAGTGTATGCAACACTTTTCGCAGAATGAGAGTTACAATGTCATGATGTTTTCAGACTAGATGCTAATAGTCAACAGTCGCCTATGTCTGGTTGAAATGTAGTGTTTTTTGTAGGTTTTTTAGGACTTCCTCACTGCTAACTAAGCCGGGCGCACACTGTGCGATTTTTAATAGTCCTTTATGATTGTTGCTTGTCAGACTGTACGAACATGATGATCAGGTCACGCTGTGGGATCTCACTTGTCATTAATGTCAGACTCTACAACAGTCAAGACACGTTAGAAATGGCTGCGAGCAAGAAAACTTACCCATACACGTTCACTGCGAGCTGCATTACACGCGGGGCTGAAATGTTGGCTATCATGAAAAGTATATGAATGGCGGCAATAGCGGCATATTTAAGAAGAATAGTGTAAGCAGCATTACAAACCCAAATGAAAACAGCGGTGCAACCAGTGTTTATCATAGCAAAGACAACATATCATATGAATTCTGTGAGCGGGGGATGGGAGAAATCTCTAGCATTAATTCCGAAAAAACAAAGACAGTTTGACGTTCGTCATAGGAGAAGTCACACTGCAAGACTGTGCGCCAAATCATGACACTGCCAGAATTTCGTCGGAGGTAAAATTTGATCTCAGCGGCCATTAATCGGCTGTCGGTGAACATGTCAAACCAGCAATCAAAGACTACAGATTTTAGCCTAGGATTATAGGAATCTTTTAGGATTTTCAAAATTTGTCTCAGACGACACACTTGTCAAAACCAAGACAACATCCAAAATAATTGCTCATGCCAGCCGTCCGACAAGAACCCTCACAGCAACTGAGACCCAGAACATGCGCAAAGTGGTGCCCATTACAAGGCAGAATCGATCTAGTAGCAGCATAAGGAAAGTCGAAAAACCTCCCGGACATGAGAATATTGTACCCAGACGTCCAATTCGTGACCAAAGCATGCCAGCCAGGAGAGGCGAGAGGCAAGGTAGACCTACACGACATTCAAGTCTCCCTCCAGAGGATCCCAGGGCACCAAGAGGAGCGACGCCAAGCACCTCTCGGTGGGTGAGGGACTCGGCTCAACACAGACCTTCCATCAAGAAAACGAATGCCAAAACTGTTCGTAACATTTCAAAACCAGCACCAGAGGAAAAGATGTGTCGTTCTACGATGCGCGCCTTGGCCCAAGCTCAGGCCCAAGGAACCTCAGAAGGAGGAACACCTGACAGTCCCAGCAACACCCCGAAAAGTTCTTCGCCTTTGCCTAGCTTTGCTCGCAACACTGTGGCATCTTCTTCCAGAACTAAAAAAGACTTGCCCTCACCTGCTGTAACAGGAACACCATCAAAGAGCTTATCCAGGAGTAGCTCTCAGAGATTGCCTGGTGGTAGAACGGACTCTGTCAGTAGTGGACCTTTGCCAAGGAGTGGGGATAAACCTATTAGGAGGGTTCAGAGTGTAAGGGCCTCCAGTCGAATCAGTGAGACACCTCCTTCACAGTCTGGACAAGAGCGCTCCCTTAAAAGTAGCAGTTTCTCAGAGAGATCCATACAGATTAGAGACTCCATCTCGAGCAGGACCAACAAACCCACATGGAAGTAGAGTGAACATATTACACAGTGGCTCTAAAAACACTGTTAAACAAGGATGATCAAAATTTTCTGCATATAGTGAAGAGGCACAAAAGCCTCTTAAATGATTGTGAATGTATCTGCAGCCTTTAAAATGTAGCTGAAGTTGTGTCGCTGGATGCTCAGTCAAGCAGAAAATATACTTTGGTTTTTATGTGAGTGTGTGTGACGCAAATTTCTTCACCAGAATAAGTAAGCACACCACCTGATTTTTGTAACCGTGCGAATTTTACGCGCAGGTTGTGCATGCGCATTGAATTTGTTTTGCACTAATCATTTGTTCCACAAGGTGGCAGCACTGGCCCACGCCGTTTTTTCACAGTAGAAAATGAAACTAAAAAGACGGAATAACAACAACAACAACAAAAACAGACGGCCACATTGACAAGCGCTTGCGTGAGGGGGTTATGAGAGAGCAGCAACTTTAGTTTAACCTGTTAGCGTTCCACAGTACACTGCGTGTTTTAGGCGATTTAGGCTAATTTTACAGGAATGCTAAGGGGTTAAAAGAGTACAAAGATATTTTTATTGCTTATAACTTCTGGAGAACAATAGAGCAGACACTGGACAAAGATGAAACTTTCTAGAGCACATGTGTCGACCGCCTGCGTTCAAGCATGCTATGGACACTTTGAAAGGCTATGCATTCGACTGTAGTCATATGCTAGCGTACGTGTATAAAAACGAAGTATACTTTTGTATGCTTCACTCTCATTAGAGTATTAATAAACTGGTAATGGTTAGAGATAGGGTTAGGGTTAGTAGAATAAGTTGACACACTCTAAATAATGCTGGGTTAAAAAGGGACAAACCCAGCTATTGGGTTGTTTTGACCCAGCTTGTTGGGTCAAAACAACCCAACCGCTGGGTCAAAACAACCCAATAGCTGGGATTGTCCCTTTTTAACCCAGCATTTTTTAGAGTGCGTGGACTTGAAAATTGACTTATAGTCAGTAGAATGTTTAAAGTAAAAGTGTTACCCATGGTGTATTTTACAGGTTGCATCTAGTTGTTAAAACTTGTTCTGCAAAACTTTTGTAAGATTTGCATTTGGTTCTACCAACATTAAGAGTGGGGTTAAGTGTATGCAGTGTATGCAACACTTTTCGCAGAATGAGAGTTACAATGTCATGATGTTTTCAGACTAGATGCTAATAGTCAACAGTCGCCTATGTCTGGTTGAAATGTAGTGTTTTTTGTAGGTTTTTTAGGACTTCCTCACTGCTAACTAAGCCGGGCGCACACTGTGCGATTTTTAATAGTCCTTTATGATTGTTGCTTGTCAGACTGTACGAACATGATGATCAGGTCACGCTGTGGGATCTCACTTGTCATTAATGTCAGACTCTACAACAGTCAAGACACGTTAGAAATGGCTGCGAGCAAGAAAACTTACCCATACACGTTCACTGCGAGCTGCATTACACGCGGGGCTGAAATGTTGGCTATCATGAAAAGTATATGAATGGCGGCAATAGCGGCATATTTAAGAAGAATAGTGTAAGCAGCATTACAAACCCAAATGAAAACAGCGGTGCAACCAGTGTTTATCATAGCAAAGACAACATATCATATGAATTCTGTGAGCGGGGGATGGGAGAAATCTCTAGCATTAATTCCGAAAAAACAAAGACAGTTTGACGTTCGTCATAGGAGAAGTCACACTGCAAGACTGTGCGCCAAATCATGACACTGCCAGAATTTCGTCGGAGGTAAAATTTGATCTCAGCGGCCATTAATCGGCTGTCGGTGAACATGTCAAACCAGCAATCAAAGACTACAGATTTTAGCCTAGGATTATAGGAATCTTTTAGGATTTTCAAAATTTGTCTCAGACGACTAAATCGTACAGTGTGAGCTGGGCTTTAGACCAGCAAATGAGATGGAATAATGGATTATATTATACTATATATGATTGCATTAGGTCAAGCATTCTTCAAATGCTCTTTTCACTTACTCCAAAAAGCTGGTGATATAGTCCTTGCTGCAGGCTGACCAGGAGAAGGGGTTGGTGTTGGCTGTGATATGGGCCGCCATCAGCTTGGCTGTCTCGTGACCTTTGGTCCCGCAGGAGTTCCCGATCCCATCGTGGTTCATGCCGAAACTGTGAGACAAGCAGCAGATCATGAACTTTGATGGATCACGTCAATCACGTCGCCCACCCTGCACACAAGCAAACAAGCTCGGGCAGCTCTGAAAGCTCAGGAGCGGAGGACATCTCCTTCAGCTAAGCTGTAAAGAGAGGCTCATTCTGGCTCGGTAACAGCTGTGAGAAGGGGACAGATGGGTCAAAGGCCAGAGGCTGTCTGGAGCTCTGAAGGAACGTGAAAGTTGTAATCACCACCCTGATCCAGGCCTGTAAATCAATAATTACACGTTTGAGCAGACCTCAATCGGGCAGTCATCTCTTAATGAACCTGGCCTGCCTTTCCCCCTTCCTCCAAGCTGCTTTCATCTGCTCACGGGCCATCGGCAACTCCACAAATACATCATTTGAGCCGTGCAAATTTTGCTCCCTTACATATCTCTCTGGATATTGTATGAAAAAATCAGTTCACATTACGGCGAGACCTCTAAGTTTTTGTTGTCAGCCCGGGGTCTATCCAAAAGCAGAAGTCAGCCTCTAATGCATATAACATACCCCCCACCACATCACACAATTCCTCTGTGTTTTTTTAAGGCGCACATTTATGACATTTCACTCTACTCTCAATATAAATCAGCGCGGGAGAAACCTTCTCCACAAGATGCAGGGGCTATTTTTACAACTTCTCCACAACAGAAGCAGACGCAAGACATAATAGAGGAAACTGCCATCTCGCTGAACTTAGCCGAAAAGCTACATAGACCAATAGATCATGGTTATTTTTCTAAGCTTTTGGGATAGGGTTCGTTTGTCCAGACTTTCATTTGCATAAAGATGTGTGTGCAGGCAGTTCACGCTTGGCATTTTGGCTGGAGGATTATAAATAGTAATGACCACAATAAAACCAATCCAGACACAAATACATTATGAGATGTGAAAGTGTCATGTAGTGACATGTAGAATACTGAGCAATTTTTCAACCATAAGGGCTTTAATAAAGTCCTGACCATCTCATTACACATTCAGGGGTGAATTCACTGAACAGTTGCATTACTTTTGTGTGCTGTATTTCACTTGCTACCCCGCAAGCCAGTTTAATTAGATACTAAATGCTCTAAAACAGGTGTCCAATAAGATCAAGAAAAAAAAGAAAAAAAAATGTAACTGGAAAATTTTAATTAAAAATGTAGTTTAAAACTTGAAAAGTTCTGTGAAAAGAAAGGTCGTTCGTTCATTTATTTATTTATTTAAAAAGAAAAGGTTTTTGAGGAGTTACACCACGTGACAGCCTGAACTAAGCTTGTCTTGTTATTAAAACATTGAATTTTCTGATATTTTAACTAGTGCTGTCAAACGATTAATCGCATCCAAAATAAAAGTTTTTGTTTACATATATATATATATATATATATAT
>NW_015633534.1:859729-871801 GCF_001515625.1 Sinocyclocheilus rhinocerous
TCGTTTTTGAATTTGGCCAGTGGTTATGAAAACATGAATGTTCATTTCTTTTAATGCGGTGCGCTGTCGCCCTTTCTACGTAAAAATCAGTCAAATCATGTAACATCATTGTCATACAGTCTCTTTCTCGAGACAAAAAAAAAAGCGAGTTTAAAGCGTACCGAGCTGCGGAAGAGACACTGTTTCTCAAGTGCTTTCCGTGAGCGCGATTCGAGACAGAGTGAACACGGAGAACCACATAACACCACATTTGGCAGATAAAGGCTTTTCGAATTTACAGTTTTGTTAAAATAAGATTTTCTTGAGCAATAATAGCAAAAGAGGTTTTTTTTCTTCATTATGTTATCAAAACATTGAGTCATGGTGCTCATACAAGAAAAGTGAGTTCAAATCTGGCTTGCAACATTCTTGTTTTCTTTTCTCCCAAATATTTTCCCATAAAAGTGCCAGAAAGTGTATAAACTCACTGTAAACAAGACAATTTAAAGGGATAATTCACCCAAAATTGACAATTTCATCATCATTTATACTTTCTGACTTCATTGACATCATAGCCATTGACTTTTCTTTTTTTTTTTTCTTTTTTGGGTGTACTCTCCCTTTAGGTTTCAAATTGTAATAGTGACGCCTGCCTTAGCAAACACCACTAATTAACTGCAATTAACATATTACAATCTATATCCATAAGACTGTTCACATTTATTCATTCAGACAGAAACACAAAGACAAATAGAGAGAGAAAATATACTTACTTGTGTCCAATCTCATGTGCAATAGTGAAGGCTGAACCAAGGCCTATATCTTCATTAATACTGCAGCTCCTCTCTGGCTCACACATTCCGGCTACGGACGCCAAACCTGATCGCACACACACACACACACACACACACATAAGGTCAGGTCAAGGTGTAGAAGTGCTGCACTGAGTCACCACCATAAAATGAGATTCTTCACATTAACCTCGACACCACTGAATTTGAAGCTGGTGAAAAGTTTACGCGAAAGTTTTTTTAAATCACCAGGGGGTGGGTCAACACTGACGGCTAGACGATTAAATAAAAAAACAACTGATGTTGTAGCTGGAAAATGTCTAGACATGGGGGTTAGATTTATAAATTCTACATCTGGTAACAAGGGACCACCTAGTAATTCAAACCAGAGCTCGGAATTCAAGAAAACACATCACTTTGTGCCCCTAAAATATAGATGTTTTTATTATTTAAGGTTTCAGAGTTGCAAAAAGAGTGAAAGAAATCACTGTTTTCTTAATCCTGTTATGTTTGTTTTCTTCCAAATAAGATTTAGTTGACAATTTTTGGGTATTAACATAAAACCCACATAAGCTGAAATTTACTACTGACAGTGTTTTGGTCCCCGGTCTACAGGGACTTGCCTTTCTGAGAGGTTTGTACTTTTTTAAGCTTTATGTTGCACTGTCATTTTCCTTGCCATAAATAAACAGGCCTGTTATTTAATTGGTATGGAATGAAGGAAACATTAAATCTGCTCTCTGTTTTTATGTAGCAACTTTTGTTGGAAGCCACCTCAGTATGGCAGCATTGACATAGAGCACTTGGATCTCACAAAACTTTCACAAAACTTTCTGTACACTGCCTAATTTAGAACAACACATTCATCAACAGCAACAAAGTCAAGCGAACAACACTCAACATTATGCAAAGTACAGTGGAGAATCGACTCACAATTGAGGTTTGGCTAGAGGTTGATAACCTAACAACATGCTACTCCAATAAGCATAAAAATACACACAAGAAGCTAATTTTCTGGATAAAATTTAAGCGATGTAAATTTGAATGAATTTGAGTTATTTAAAATAAAAAATCATAAGAGCTACCATTTAAAAAAATACTACAAAATGCTTTTCTGGGATTTCCTTTGCATTTTTGTTATATTAATGATTTGATACATTAAACTTTCTTTTGCGGAAGTATCAGAACAGTAGTCCATACACTGTAAAAGAAAGAAATAAATAAAAACGAAAATGTAATGATAATTAACTATTCATTTTATGGACAATTCTGTTAACCATAAAACACAATGTAATGAAGTGCAAAATTCATAATACAGGTTAAACACCTGTAAAAAATATATATATATATTTATACACAGAAATCCCTTCATTTTAATACAGTACATTGTGCCCTATTTCACAGGGTTTTTTAGTTTTACAGTACACTTGTACACTGTATTCCATGTCATCTGAAGCAAAAAGATAGCTAACAGACATTTAACAACTTATGCTTTTAATTCTCCTAAAAAAGGATTAATTTCATGTCTTACAAAAATATCAGATGTTTCTTCTTGACAAAGAAGAAGATGGAGCAAAGATTGAGTCTTCACAGTCTCAAAGTCAGCTGCTTCTGTTAAGGGGAGGGGGTTCCCTTGAAGCTATGAAGTGGGGAAAAGGGCTTTTGTAAAATCCAGGTGTCTCTTAGTTCTTTTTCCCATCTATCCAGCCTGGGAGAGCAGAACAATTCTCAGCCGATTACATCTGTTGATGATTGGTGGGAGCAAAACACAAAACCCTAAAGCTAGATGCATGGAGGACCATCCAAGAAGCCTGCTCTAGTCTCTGGTTGGATCAGACACATGGTAGGGTAGTTTATCTTTGCAAACTCAAATGCACAAAGGAAACCTCAGCCTTTAATTTAAAGTCCATAATTCAACAATTGAGTCTTGGATAAGTTACCTGTTGGGTGGGGGTGGGGGGGGTTCTGCACAAGAACAAGTAAATTTAAATATTTTGAAGAATGTCTGTATTCACTGGTATGTCACATTTAACAATTCACATTTAATAGGAGTTGGTGTCATCAACATTAAACCTAGTGTACGTGTCTTCACACGAGGTTGAAAATGCACTTGCCGCTTATAGAATTTGAGAGCTTTCCTCATATATGACTCAGTATATATACCATATGTTTTATGGCCTCAGTTCATTATACTCTTATGGTCCTTTTTGTGTCATAAATTTAAAGACTATGCTTTCATTGTATATGGAAAATAGCAGCTTGGTGATTTTTGATCAATATCTTATCTTATCTTATAATATCTTATGATGTGTGGATCAATGAATTATTCATTCATAAATATCATTAATTTTGTGGAGTTGCACCATCTGACATTTTAAAACCTGAACTTACCTTGCCTTAAATAATGAATTATAAAAAGGTAAAACTGTCTGATATTTTAAGAGTCTGCAGGGGATGTTTTTTATGTTATTGTTTTCTGCATGTTGGTTGCACCACATGACATTGTTGGTCACACCACATGGTGTTTTCCCAAATATTAATAGGCAGTTATTTTTTTCTTCTTCTAAGAAACAACAATAAAAGATTATTTCAGACTACTTAAGAATTTAATTCTTTTAATGAGGCTTTCCCCCTTCGTTTTAATATTAGAACTATCACCTTGACATTTTCGACTTCATGCCTCTCCAGAAATATAAAAAGAATTTTAATTCAGAAATTGAAATCCTGCTCATTTTTAAAGAGATATATTAATTGCATTTCGGAAAAAAAATTAATAGACAGAACGAACAAACTAACAAAAAAAATATATAACCATGTCACTGACCCGTGATCCATGGAAAACACAGTAATACAGATTTGGAATGCTACGAGGCTGAACTACTGCTTTAAAGTTGATAATATAACAAAAGAGTATTGGAAAGGTATAAACCTGACCTCCCTGTGGGCAAAATAATATTAAAGATATTGCACAAGAATATGGAATACAAAGAAAGCTCGTGTCTGCTTGGGAACCATCGCTCCAACAAAGCACTTCTGGCCTCTTTATCTTCCTTATCCAGAGGCCCAAACAAGAGCGGACATGCAAATCAATGGCTAATAAGACACCGACTGGAGGCAAGAAGGGTAAAAAAGGAAAGAGATACAGGATGGAAAAGGGCTAGTGGGCCCAGGCTGAGTCGAAAGCTCATTGGTGGGGCTTGTTTTCCTAAGCCAAGGGTCGCGTTGGTATTATCCCCACTCTGCGATTACCCGGTGACCCCCAGAGGGCAACACGTTGACCCGAGATCACGATGATGCCTCTGGGTGAGTGGGGGGTGTTGAAGTGGAGATGGAGGTGGAGAAAGAGGAGGGGGGCAGCAAGGAAGCAGAGCAGATGCCAGGGCAATTAAAGGGACCCGGGGAATGTGACGAATGCGGTCAATCTGTCAAACCACCCCTGGAGTCACAATATTACTTCTAAGATATACGGTTCAGCCCTGGAGGGGGCTGGTTCAGATAAGACACTGCCTGCAGACCATTTAAGGGGGGGAAAACACCAGTGTTTGCTTTCTCCTCAGTTATCCCGACTTCTTTAAACATATTAATTCTTCTTTTATCTGTTGTTCTCTGTTATATATTGTATAGTCTAATTGTCCTCACTGGTTTTCTTTTTTGGCTTGCCCAGGGGAGGGGTAAACACCTCCGTCCCGTAGCAGACAGGAGTGGGAATGTTTGGAAATGAAACAAGAGACAGCGGCGGCTGTAGAGGCAGGCAGGCGTTGAGCCATGTTTGAGCTCAACATGAGCTCTATAAAGACAGGGCAGCGAAGTCTTTCTCAATAATCTTACCAAATTATTTGTTTAACGAAGCATGTAGCATTTGCCATTCAGTGACATACGTTTGAAAAGTGAGTTCACTCTAAAATGAAAATTCTGTCATCATTTACTCACCCTCATGCCGTTCCAGAAGTTCCAGAAATTCGTTCATTTTCGGAAGACAAATGAAGATATTTTTAATCCAATTCAATTCAAATTTGATTATGGAAGCTCAAGCATACTTGCTTGATCCGCAAGAGCCAGTGAGGTTATAGTTAAAATCTACTAACATATTTACTGCCATATTGCTCGAGACTAACTGACATAAAAATTATAATTAAACTTTATTTGGAGTATTACTTGTGCACAATGCACATCTCTTAATATTAAGCCTAAAATGTGTTTTAATGTCACTATTGATGAGGATTGAATGATCTTTGAATAATAGCAGTCTTTAAATGCAAGTACCTGAAGTATACTTGCAATAGTTCCACTTTAGCACAATCAGATATACACTTCAGTACATCTTTAGTTGGACTTCAGCACTACATCCACACAATTAAAGTGTATTAAGAACAAAATTAGTTGTTCAATTTTAGTAGACTTTAAGTATACCAGTTTAGTATACCAAAAGTACAATTGCAGGTTATTTTTTAAGTACATAAATGTGTAAATGTATCTGTAGTATACATTTTAGTATATTTATTTTTCACTAGGATTTATATGTGACTAAAAGCCTAAATTAAATGTTCATCATATAAAGTGATTGTGACTCTTGGATTAAACCACTCTATTCATATACATTTACTTTACAATCTCTTTATGAATGTTTTGAAGTATCAACATTTTGGGTGAATAGAGTTTCAATGGAGGGACAGAAACTTCTCAGATTTTGATTCATATCTTGATTTGTGTTCCGAAGATGAACAAATTTCCTATGGCTTTGGACCAACATGAGGTTGAATAAATGATGACAGAATTTTCATTTTGGGACTAACCCTTTAAATCAAAATATATTTCGTTTTAGGATACATTTCAGGTACTTACCGAGAGTACCGCAGGGTTTGTTCTTATAGGTGCAGATGTCATACCTAAAAGAGAAAAGAAACCGAAAGTGAGGTCTTTGTATGACAGAAATTCATCAGAACTCCATGCGTTACTTATAAAGAAAACGTGAATGCCTTTGCCTGTGCAAAACTCGTTCGAATGGGATTACTAATGTGTTCTGGGTGGCTGCTTAATGTCTGGAGTCAAAAAAGGGTATAGTCCACTTTAGACATTCTGCTAACTTCACAACTACATGTCAATTAGCAGTCATTAGAATATTTGTAGACTGCCAGCTTAATATCTGCTAACACTTTATTTTGATGGTCCCCCAACAGACATTGTAATGACTACAAGTAATTTTGTAACTACATGTGAACTTATTCTACTAACCCTAACCTAACAATCTATTAATGCGATGATAATTAGTTGACATGTAGTTGCAAAGTTACTTAGTAGTTAGTAAAATGTCTAAAGTGGACTATTGAAATATATAGTGTAACCAAAAGGATCCAACTATGAAACAGTATGGCTCACGTCCTTCCTTTATTGCAAGTCCACCCATTTTATCATCTACCACGTTAAAACTGTAAGTATTAGCACAGTGCATTAGTATGCGATTATGGTTCATGTCCGTAACACATAATCTTACATTAACATTAAAGGTCCCCTGAAATGCTTAGAAACACTCACTGTTTTGGAGCACACTGCCTTATAGATAACCTTAAGACTAACATATTGATACTAACACCCAAAAAACTTTAATTTTGATTTCATGGGGACTTTAACAAGGTCCACATTTACATTTTATCTGTTCTTGCTTTCAACATGTTTGAGCTGCAAGAAAGTCACGTCTTGAAGTTTAATAATTATTAGACTACTACTTTTACTTCTTTTAAGAAAGTTGAAAACGTCAAACTAATACAATGTAATCAAAATCTATGACCCACATTTTATTGACAGCATCCACTATAATAACTCACTGTCAGTTTGTGCAACTCGCCTCGGTTTTCTTTTTATTTAGTTTTATTGTTGTTTATTTTGTAACCCAAATGCTTTCTTTTTCCCCACTGGGACTTGTCATCAGTCGGCAGACATTTTCGACGGCAGGCCTATATGAAACAATGCCAAATATTTTCTTATTCCCCAAACGGGGCATTTAACACCTCCCGAAAAATATCACAAGCTGTTTGGGCTGCTGAGTCTGGCCAAAGGCAGGCAGCCAGGCTTTGTTTGACATCGTCTTCAGCACAGAGGAAAGACACAGTGCCTGATCTGAATCATATTAAACTCTCTCAGAAGCTTTGTGTTTTGCGTCAGGGGCTTGAGGGGAACGGCGCAGACGTTATGCACGTATTCAGTCAGACTGGTAGTTGAAAAAAAAGTTCCTATCGGCCTTCTATTTTGGTGTCGAGCCGAAGATATCCATGTGCTCTGTTTACTGTGGCAGCTGAAAAGGGTCAAAAGAGCCAAAAGATCTCTGAATCTGGAAAATCATACTGGAATATTGCAGCCAAAAAAATAAATAATCAAAACAAGGGTCTCTTTGTGCTCCTTTGCACAGTTTATAAGCACGTAAGACGCTGCTTATACAATTTATACAAATGTGAAAAAATGTAAACTCATTGTGACTCGCGCTCATGTAAAACATTCTTAAGACAATGTGAGCAGTGCCTGCCCATGCAAGTGAGTTGATATGCAATTAGTAGGGTGTTTTGTGTAGCTGTGTAGTTGCTAGGGCGTTGCTAGGTGGTTAGTCAAAACAGCAGTTTCTATGGAATTTTTTAATTTACCATCATAAGTTATTTAACAAGCCATGTGATTTGAGGTATAATGTCCGTAGCACAAATTACCTGTCAAATTTTGAAATAATATTCAAGGTTCAATACCAGTTAAGCTCAACCTACAGCACTTGTGGCATAATGTTGATTACCACAAAAATTATTAATATTATTATAATTTTTCTTTAAGATTTGTGAGGCACTGACAAAAGAAGTGAATGGAGCCAGCTGGTAAGTGTTAAAAATAGTCACTGCTTCAACAGAATAGCCACAATAAAACAATCTCTTATGAAAGGGGTCCTATTATGAAGACTTGATTTGGTTTTTGGGGTGTACTAGGCTTTCATTCTTGTTTGTTCCAAAAACACATGTTTTCACATATTTTACATAATTGCAGCACCTCTCTTACCAGTCTGTCTTAAACACTCTGTTTAGTTCCTTTTTCAGTGAAGCCCCTCCTTTCGAAATATGAAATGTGCTCTGATTGGTTAGCTGTTCCAGTGCGCTGTGATTGGTGAACCGCTTAGAGCGTGTTCCAGAGATGCCACGCCCCTTACCATAACCGCAAGCTTCATCTGCTCAGCTATCAATATTAACGATGGTGTCAATTTTGCACAATTAAGACCCTGAGAATGTTTACAAACAAGAGGAAAGGTGAAAAAGTGTAATAGGACCCCTTTAAATCTCTTATTAACGTTTTCTGTTTACATTTTATATCTAAATGATATCCAACAATGTTGCCACTTTAATGTAATACCTACAACCTTAAAGAGATAGTTCACCCAAAAATGAAAATTCTGTTATCACTTGCTCACCGTCATGTTGATCAAAACCTGCATGCCTTTCTTTCTTCTGCAGATCACAAACATTATTTTGAAGAATGCTGATAACTAAGTCATTTTGGTTACCCTCTACTTTTATTGAATGTAAATAAATACCACTGAGACATTTCTCAAATGATCTTTCTTATGTTCCAAAAAGAAAAAAGTTTGAAGGTTTGAAACAACATGAAGGTGAGTAGCCTAAATAATTCTTGGGTCAACTATCTCTTTAAAATGACTGTAAAATTGACAAGATAAACTTTAAAGCATAAATAATACACACGTTTTAACAAAAGAATTTATGTCAATAAATTTATACAGTAATAAGCTTTACATTTCTGCAAACCCTCCATAAATTTAAACCCCCTTTACTTCCGTTGTAAGTGTCTCACTGTAAAATTATATCTCAATTTTTGAAAAGAAAAGAAAGAAAACGGGGGATACATTGAAATTCATTTTTAGTGGTAATCAACATTATACCACAAATTCTGTTGACAGAGTTTGAACCGAACCGGAATATTTCTTAAATGGTTAGTTTAACAGGCTTTGAAAAAATATATATATTATTAATAGTGCCTTAAGCAACCACAACTAATAATAACTACATAACATTAGCATTTCATCAAATTGCTAAATCTGTATGTATAACAAAATTACATATTAAACTTTGGAGTAAATTAGATGGAAGATCCAATATACATATGTGCGTGTGTGTGTGTGTGTCTGTGTGTGTGTGTGTGTGTGTGTGTGCGTGTGTGTCTGTGTGTGTGTGTGTGTGTGTGCGACTGACCCACTGTTTCCCTTGGTGTCTAATTGATGCATGTACTGTACTGGTAATTCAATAATAATAAAAAAAGAAAGGCATACACGCGGAATGATGAACAAGGTCTCTGCCTTGAGGACGGGCTTTTAATGTATTAGAAAACCAAGGACAATGCAAATTCAATTTCAGTCGCTCCCTCCTCATCCCACGACTCCCCAAGCAGAGCAAACCCACCAGCATTAGGTACTGTCTCATGAACTTGTGTCGAGAAGCTGACCTCATTTGGACATCGATTTATTTTGATTTAGTTACTTTAATTTCCCTCAGCTCTCACAATGGATCGTGTTCCAAACAAGCAATATTGCATCCCCCCGTCATGCTCCGGCCAAAAGTCTAGGACTGGAAAAACATTGCTGAAGAGGTCAGAACGGACCGTCCGTCAGGATGATGTGTCTGCATCACGCAGTCTTTATCCCACTAATGTCTCTTTCTCTTGTATCAGCAGAGGTACTGCAGCAAATGTGGCAAATGCCATCACCCGAGAGCTTCTGTCTAAATGTTTACATCTCTGAGCCACCCAATGAGAGGGACAGCTGACCTCAGAAAACTGTCCATGTGACCTCTGCTGAAGTCAAAGTAATTTAACAACCGATACATGGATATATAATAATTTCTACTGTGAGAGTGATGTCCTTTTTCTGTTACACATTTAAATTTAAAATCACACAACTATATCTATTTTAGTAAACTTAATAAACTGCATAAAGTACAAAGATCACAATTTTACTACATTTTGTAAATTACTGCAATTATTGCAATTTTAGTCAACTTTATACATTTTATAAATTATTAAAATGAACACTTTTGGTCATTTAAGTAAACCACCAAAGCTGGCAAATTTCAAAAAAATTTGCTGTAGTTTACAAATTTGATTAAAATTGTTGCAATAGTCACACATTTTACTACAATTTCAAAAACTGGAATAGTTTTTTTTTTTTAATTCTCATAAGGCGCATTTCCATTACAGATTTGCGCAAAACTTTGGCGATATTTTATAAATGTCGATTAAAAAGTATTGCGAAATGACAGCGTTTCCGAGGGTTTCTGGGGTAACGGCTGCATTTAAATTAATTATTATTATTAATATTATTATTTCTGCAGTTTAGCGCCATCTGCTGCAGAAGCAGCACAGAGAGCCGCTTCAGAAACGTGTGTGGCGCGGCTGGAATAAACACAAGCATTGTGGCCGCAATCAGCTTCAGTGGCCGTTATCAGAGCCACACTGCACCACAGACGTGTGCAGTTTAAATTGTCTAAGCATTAATGGTAGGGAAAGCTCCTTATACTAGAGAGCAGCCACGTATGAAGTGTTTCTTGGAGGTTATAGTACATTGAAGAATGATCATATGACTTTTTACATACGCCATGTGATTAGGGATATGCCGGTATCAAATTTTCAAAAAGCCGTTTCCATTGCAGTTTGAATGATTCCTTTTTCACACTGCCTGAAAAACCACCTCATGCGAGCGTAAAAACTTTTTTGCGATATATGGGAGTTTTTGCGAAATTGACGCGTTTCCATTAGGCGTATTTTCAATTCGCAATTTCAATTTGCACAATTTGAAGGGTAATGGAAACGCGCCTTTAGTTACAATCGTTTTTGAAGTTTACTGTAAGCTTTTTGCATTCATTAAAATTTACTAAAAGTGTCAAAGTTATGGTAGTTTACTGAATCTTAGATCATTTTAACAATGTACAGTGACTAAAATAGCAATAGTTG
Source organism: Sinocyclocheilus rhinocerous (assembly GCF_001515625.1). Taxonomy (NCBI): domain Eukaryota; kingdom Metazoa; phylum Chordata; class Actinopteri; order Cypriniformes; family Cyprinidae; genus Sinocyclocheilus; species Sinocyclocheilus rhinocerous. The sequence goes on from NW_015633534.1 coordinate 870,484, forward strand.
CAAAATGTACTTAAATTGCGATGATTGTGGTTGTTTCCATAATTACATTTTAGTTAAATACATTATAGTAAACTTAATAAAAAGCATTGTAAACTACAGTACAGCAACTGTCACAATTTTAGTAACATTTGATATTGTAGTAAACACTGTACAGTAAATAGCAGCTATAATAAGTTCAGTAAACTTCTATATTTGCTATTAAAAAACTGTATTTACTTTGCAGCAAACTACCGTCACTATGACAATTTTAGCTTACATTTTATGTTAATGTCCTTGTTACAGTGTAATTACATGTACTGAGTAAAATTAATTAACAGCATGCAATTAATATAGTGTTAGGGTAAAGATTAGGGTTAGTTGCATTTTAAATGATGTATATGTGCATAACATAAATTTTGTAACATGAAACAAGGACACTGTAAAATAAAGTGTTACCAATTTTAGTAAAAGTCAATGTATGATGTCAAACAACAATCAAAAGCATGACTGATTAGCACTGATTGTCACCAAAATAAGCAAATAATCATAATCGGCTAGAGAGCTAATGAGTAAAGACATTACGTTGTATGTTATGCTGGTGAGTTTACTTGAACAGGCTTTCTAGGAAACATCACTCTGATTGTTAAGCTCACCTTCAGGCTATCATTAGTCATATATGAAATCACCTCACATAAATGTCTCCAAATTAAGCACTGCTAGTATAAATGGTCATAAAATCACGGCGCTGCAGGGGCACCTTCCTCCTGCAGTACTCAACAATACGCTAACCACACAAAGCTAATCAGCATATTAGCCTTCATGTAAATAAGGCTTTGTTCATGCTGCACATGAATCAAATTTGATTTTCAAATCTAATCTAGAACCGACTGATCTGTTCTTTAATACAGTGCAGCTGATGGATGTAAAATGACTTTCTCACAATGTGGAAAGAGAGGACAGAAAACTGAAATATTTCCTTTGCTCATGTCTATCATGACATTTCACTCAGAAGCATGAATATACTATACTCCTTTGTCCTAAATAACTGCCTCAGTGACTCATTCAGTATGTAAATAGTGTAAGTAAATGTCACATAAATGTCATAAAAGTAAATGTCACAGTCGACTGTATGAAGAATGAGTCCAGAGTGATGAGAAAAACTTTAGTTAAAATAAATGAATAAATACATTTAATCATTTCTTTCTTTAAAGAAATTCAATATGAACTTTTCAAACTAACTGCAAGTTTGTAAACATGTGGTTTTTCTGTTCAGACTCCAAAAAAAAAAAAAAAAAAACCTAAAAAAATTTGATCTTCCTTCTTCCTTTTTTTTTTTTGT